>NW_025728412.1:0-300000 GCF_021461385.2 Schistocerca piceifrons
ACTGTCTATGTTTGGACCATTCCTGTGACACTAGTTATAGATTCCGATGCTTCA
This sequence comes from Schistocerca piceifrons, assembly GCF_021461385.2. Taxonomy (NCBI): domain Eukaryota; kingdom Metazoa; phylum Arthropoda; class Insecta; order Orthoptera; family Acrididae; genus Schistocerca; species Schistocerca piceifrons. Next base: position 55 of record NW_025728412.1, read on the forward strand.
CTTCGGGTTTGCTGTATCCCTTTGACCTTCTTATTGCCGGTGAAACACAGAAATTGTATCGGAATTAAATACGAAATGCACAATGCCAACTTAAGTACAAGAAGACAGACTCTTCTTACTGACTATGTTTTGAACGATTCCTGTGACACTAGTTATAGATTCCGAAACTTCACTTCAGGTTTACTGTACACCTCTGACCTTCTTATTGACGATGAAACACAGAAATTGCATCGGAATAAAATAGAAAAGGCACAATGCCGACTTAAGTACAAGAAGGCTTACTCTTCTTAGTGTCTCTGTTTTGAACCATTCCTGTGACACTAGTTGTACATTCCGATGCTTCACTACAGGTTCACTGTACCCCTTGGACCTTCTTATTGACGATGAAACACAGAAATTGCATCAGAATTAAATACAAAAGGTACAATGCCAACTTAAGGACAAGAAGACTGACTCTTCTTACTGTCTATGTTTTGAACCATTCCTGTGACATTACTTACAGATTCCGATGCTGAACTTCAGGTTTACTGTATCCTTTGCACCTTCTTATTGGCGACGAAACACAGAAATTGCATCGGAATTGAATAGGAAAGGCACAATGTGGACTTAAGTACAAGAAGACTGACACTTTCTACTGTTTCTTTTTTTTTTTTTGAACCATTCCTGTGACACTAGTTATAGATTCCGATGCTTCACCTCCGGTTTACTGTATCCCTGTGACATTTTTATTTACGATGAAACACAGAAATTGCATCGGAATTAAATAGAAAAGGCACAATGCCGACTTAAGTACAAGAAGACTGACTCTTCTTACTGACTATGTTTTGAACCATTCCTGTGACACTCGTTATAGATTCCGATGCTTCACTTCAGGTTTACTGTATACTTTGGACCTTCTTATTGATGATGAAACACAGAAATTGCACCGGAATTAAATACAAAAGGCACAATGTCGACTTAAGGACAAAGAGACTGACTGTTCTTACTGACTATGTTTGAACCATTCCTGGGACACTAGTTATAGATTCCGATGCTTCACTCCAGGTTTACTGTATCCCTTGGACCATCTTATTGACGATGAAACACAGAAATTGCACCGGAATTAAATAGAAAAGGCACAATGAAGACATAAGTACAAGAAGACTGACTCTTCTTACTGACTATGTTTTGAACCATTCCTGTGACACTAGTTATAGATTCCAATGCTTCACTTCAGGTTTACTGTATCCCTCGGACCTTCTTATTGACGATGAAACACAGAAATTGCATCGGAATTAAATAAAAAAGGCGAAATGCCGACATGAGTACAGGAAGACTGACTCTTCTTACTGTCTATGCTTTGAACCATTCCTGTGACACTAGTTATAGATTCCCATGCTACACTCCAGGTTTACTCCATCCCTTGGACCATCTTATTGACGATGAAACACAGAAATTGCGTCGGAATTAAATACAAAAGGCACAATGCCGACTTAAGAACAAGAAGACTGAGTGTTCTTACTGACTATGTTTGAACCATTCCTGTGACACTAGTTATAGATTCCGATGCTTCACTTCAGGTTTATTGTATCCCTCTGACCTTCTTATTGACGATCAAACACAGAAATTGCATCGGAATTAAATAGAAAAGGCACAATGTCGACTTAAGTACAACAAGACTTACTCTTCTTACTGTCTATGTTTTGAACCATTGCTGTGACACTAGTTATAGATTCCGATGCTTCACTCTAGGTTTACTGTATCCCTTGGACCTTCTTATTGACGATGAACACAGAAATTGCATCGGAATTAAATAAAAAAGGCACAATGCCGACTTAAGTACAAGAAGACTGACTCTTCTTACTGACTATGTTTTGAACCATTCCTGTGACACTTGTTATAGATTCCGATGCTTCACTTAAGGTTTGCTGCATACCTTGGACCTTCTTATTGATGATGAAACACAGAAATTGCATCGGAATGAAATACAAAAGGCACAGTGCCGACTTAAATACAAGAAGACTGACTCTACTTACTGACTATGATTTGAACCATTCCTGTGACACTTGTTATAGATTCCGATGCTTCACTTCAGGTTTACTGTATACCTTGGACCTTCTTATTGACGATGAAACACAGAAATTGCATCAGAATTAAATACAAAATGCACAATGCCGACTTAAGTAAAAGAAGACTGACTCTTCTTACTGTCTATGTTTAGAATCATTCCTGTGACACTAGTTTTGGATTCCGATGCTTCAATTCAGGTTTACTGTATCCCTCTGACCTTCTTATTGACGATGAAACACAGAAATTGCATCGGATTGAAATACAAAAGGCACAATACAGATTTAAGTACGAGATGACTGACTCTTCCTACTGTCTATGATTTGAACCATTCCTGTGTCACTAGTTATAGATTCCGAGGCTTCACTTCAGGTTAACTGTATCCCTTGGACCTTCTTATTGACGATGAAACACAGAAATTGCATCGGAATTAAATACAAAAGGCACAATGCCGACTTAAGTACATGACATCTGACTCTTCTTACTGTCTATGTTTTGAACCATTACTGTGACACTAGTTATAGATTCCGATGCTTCACTTCAGGTTTACTGTATACCTTGCACCTTCTTATTCACGATGAAACACATAAATTGCATCGGATTTAAATACAACAGGCACAGTACCGACTTAAGTACAAGAAGACTGACTCTTCTTACTGACTATGTTTTGAACCATCCTTGTGACACTAGTTAAAGGTTCCGATGATTCACTTCAGGTTTCCTGTATCCCTCTGACCTTCTTATTGCCGGTGAAACACAGAAATTGCATCGGAATTAAATACGAAAGGCACAATGACAACTTAAGTACAAGAAGACTTACGCTTCTTACTGACTATGTTTTAAACCATTCCTGTGACACTAGTTATAGATTCCGATGCTTTACTTCACGTTTACTCTATCCCTCTGACCTTCTTATTGACGATGAAACACAGAAATTGCATCGCAATTAAATAGAAATGGCACAATGCCGACTTAAGTACAAGAAGACTGACTCTTCTAACTGTCTATGATTTGAACCATTCCTGTGACACTAATTGTAGATTCCGATGCATCACTTCAGGTTTACTGTATCCCTTGGACCCTCTTATTGACGATGAAACACAGAAATTGCATCGGAATTAAATAGAAAAGGCACAATTAAGACTTAAGTACAAGAAGACTGACTCTTCTTACTGACTATGTTTTGAACCATCCTTGTGACACTAGTTATAGGTTCCGATGATTCACTTCAGGTTTACTGTATCCCTCTGACATTCTTATTGCGGTGAAACACAAAAATTGCATCGGAATTAAATACGAAAGGCACAATGCAAACTTAAGTAAAAGAAGTCTGACTCTTCTTACTGTCTATGATTTGAACCATTCCTGTGACACTAGTTATAGATTCCGATGCTTCACTCCAGGTTTACTGTATCCCTTGGTCCTTCTTATTGACGATGAAACACAGAAATTGCATCAGAATCTAATAGAATATGCACAATGATGACTTTAGTGCAAGAAGACTTACTAGTCTTACTGACTATGTTTTGAACCATTCCTGTGACACTAGTTATAGATTTCGATGCTTCACTCCAGGTTTACTGTATCCCTTGGTCCTTCTTATTGACGATGAAACACAGAAATAGCTTCGGAATTAAATACAAAATGCACAATGCCGACTTAAGTACACGAAGACTGACTCTTCTTACAGTCTATGATTTGAACCATTCCTGTGACACTAGTTATAGACTCCGATGCTACACTCCAGGTTTACTGTATCCCATGGACCTTCTTATTGACGATGAAACACAGAAATTGCATCGCAATTAAATCCAAAAGGCACAATGCCGACTTAAAGATAAGAAGACTGGCTCTTTTTACTGACTTTGCTTCAACCATTCCTGTGACACTAGTTATATATTCCGATGCTTCACTTCAGGTTTACTGTATCGCTTGGACCGTCCTACTGACGATGAAACACGGAAATTGCATCGGAATTAAATACAAAAGGCACAGTGTCGACTTAAGTACAAGAAGACTGACTCTTCCTACAGTCTATGTTTTGAACCATTCCTGTGTCACTAGTTACAGATTACGATGCTTCACTTCAGGTTCACTGTATCCCTTGGACCTTCTTATTGACGATGAAACATAGAAATTGCATCGGAAATAAATACAAAAGGCACAATGCCGACATAAGTACATGAAGGCCAACTCTTCCTACTGACTATGTTTGAACCGTTCCTGTGACACTAGTTATAGATTCCGATGCTTCACTTGAGGTTTACTGTATCCCTTGGACCTTGTTATTGACGATGAAACACAGATATTGCATCGGAATTAAATACAAAAGGCACAATGCCGACTTAAGTACAAGAAGACTGACTCTTCCCACTGTCTAAGTTTTGAACCATTCCTGTGACACTAGTTATAGATTCCGATGCTTCACTTGAGGTTTACTGTATCCCTTGGACCTTCTTATTGACGATGAAACATAGAAATTGCATCGGAATTAAATGGAAAAGGCACAATGCCGTTTTAAGTACAAGAAGACTGATCCTTTTTAGTGTCTATGTTTTGAACCATTCCTGTGACACTAGTTATAGATTCCGATGCGTCATTTCAGGTTTACTGTATCCCTCGGACCTTCTTATTGACGATGAAACACAGAAATTGCATCGGAATTAAATACAAAAGGCTCAATGCCGACTTAAGTACAAGAAGACTGACTCTTCTTACTGACTATGATTTGAACCATTCCTGTGACACTAGTTATAGATTGCAATGCTTCACTTCAGGTTTACTGTATCCATCTGACCTTCTTATTGACGATGAAACACAGAAATTGCATCGGAATTAAATACAAAAGCCTCAATGCCGACTTAAGTACAAGAAGACTGACTCTTCTTACTGACTATGATTTGAACCATTCCTGTGACACTGGTTATAGATTGCAATGCTTCACTTCAGGTTTACTGTACCCCTCTGACCTTCTTATTGACGATGAAACACAGAAATTGCATCGGAATTAAATAGAAAAGGCACAATGCCGACTTAAGTACAAGAAGACTGGCTCTTATACTGTCTATGTTTTGAACCATTTCTGTGGCACTAGTTATAGAGTCCGATGCTTCACTTCAGGTTTACTGTATCCCTTGGGCCATCTTAGTGACGATGAATCACAGAAATTGCATCGGAATTAAATACAAAAGGCAAAATGCCGACTTAAGTACAAGAAGACCGACTCTTCTTACTGTCAATGATTTGAACCATTCCTGTGACACTAGTTATAGGTTCCGATGCTACACTCCCGGTTTAGTGTATCCCTCTGACCTTCTTATTGACGATGAAACACAGAAATTGCATCGGAATTAAATACAAAAGGCACAATGCCGACTTAAGGACAAGAAGACTGACTCTTCTTACTGGCTTTGTTTTGAACCATTCCTGTGACACTAGTTATAGAATCCGATGCTTCACTCCAGGTTTACTGTATCCCTTGGACCAGCTTATTGACGATGAAACACAGAAATTGCATCGGAATTCAATACAGAAGGCACAATGCCGACTTAACTACAAGAAGACTGACTCTTCTTACTGTCTACGTTTTGAAACATTCAATTGACACTAGTTATAGATTCCGATGCTTCACTCCAGGTTTGTTGTATCCCTGGGACCTTGTTATTGACGATGAAACACAGAAATTGCATCGGAATTAAATAGAAAAGGCACAATGCCGACGTAAGTACAAGAAGACTGACTCTTCTTACTGACTATGTTTTGACCATTCCTGTGACACTAGTTATAGATTCCGATGCTACACTTCGGGTTTACTGTATCCCCTGGACCTTCTTATTGACGATGAAACACAGAAATTGCATCGGAATTAAAAACAAAAGGCACAATTCCGACTTAAGGATAAGAAGACTGGCTCTTCTTACTGACTATGTTTTGAACCATTCCATTGACACTAGTTATAGATTCCGATGCTTCACTCCAGGTTTACTGTATCCCTTGGACATCGTTATTGACGATGAAACACAGAAAGTGCATCGGAATTAAATAGAAAAGGCACAATGCCGACTTAAGTACAAGAAGACTGACTCTTCTTACTGACTTTGTTTTGAACCATTCCTGTGACACTAGTTATAGATTCCGATGTTTCAATTCAGGTTAACTGTATCGCTTGGACCGTCCTATTGACGATGAAACACAGAAATTGCATCGGAATTAATTACAAAAGGCACAGTGCCGACTTAAGTACAAGAAGACTGACTCTTCCTACAGTCTATGTTTGAAACCATTCCTGTGTCACTAGTTATAGATTACGATGCTTCACTTCAGGTTTACTGTATCCCTTGGACCTTCTTATTGACGATGAAACACAGAAATTGCATCGGAATTAAATACAAAAGGCACAATGCCGACATAAGTACATGAAGACTAACTCTTCCTACTGACTATGTTTGAACCGTTCCTGTGACACTAGTTATAGATTTCGATGCTTCACTTGAGGTTTACTGTATTCCTTGGACCTTCTTATTGACGATGAAACACAGAAATTGCATCGGAATTAAATCCAAAAGCACAATGCCGACTTAAGTGGAAGAAGACTGACTCTTCTTACTGTCTATGTTTTTAACCATTCCTGTGACCCTAGTTATAGATTCGGATGCTTCATTTCAGGTTTACTGTATCCCTCTGACCTTCTTATTGACGATGAAACACAGAAATTGCATCGGAATTAAATAGAAAAGGCACAATGCCGACTTAAGTACAAGAAGACTGACTCTTATACTGTCTATGTTTTGAACCATTTCTGTGGCACTAGTTATAGAGTCCGATGCTTCACTTCAGGTTTACTGTATCCCTTGGGCCATCTTAGTGACGATGAATCACAGAAATTGCATCGGAATTAAATACAAAAGGCAAAATGCCGACTTAAGTACAAGAAGACCGACTCTTCTAACTGTCTATGATTTGAACCATTCCTGTGACACTAGTTATAGGTTCCGATGCTACACTCCCGGTTTAGTGTATCCCTCTGACCTTCTTATTGACGATGAAACACAGAAATTGCATCGGAATTAAATACAAAAGGCACAATGCCGACTTAAGGACAAGAAGACTGACTCTTCTTACTGGCTTTGTTTTGAAACATTCAATTGACACTAGTTATAGATTCCGATGTTTCAATTCAGGTTTACTGTATCGCTTGGACCGTCCTATTGACGATGAAACACAGAAATTGCATCGGAATTAATTACAAAAGGCACAGTGCCGACTTAAGTACAAGAAGACTGACTCTTCCTACAGTCTATGTTTGAAACCATTCCTGTGTCACTAGTTATAGATTACGATGCTTCACTTCAGGTTTACTGTATCCCTTGGACCTTCTTATTGACGATGAAACACAGAAATTTCATCGGAATTAAATACAAAAGGCACAATGCCGACATAAGTACATGAAGACTAACTCTTCCTACTGACTATGTTTGAACCGTTCCTGTGACACTAGTTATAGATTTCGATGCTTCACTTGAGGTTTACTGTATTCCTTGGACCTTCTTATTGACGATGAAACACAGAAATTGCATCGGAATTAAATACAAAAGGCACAATGCCGACTTAAGTGGAAGAAGACTGACTCTTCTTACTGTCTATGTTTGTAACCATTCCTGTGACCCTAGTTATAGATTCGGATGCTTCACTTCAGGTTTACTGTATCCCTCTGACCTTCTTATTGACGATGAAACACAGAAATTGCATCGGAATTGATTAGAAAAGGCACAATGCCGACTTAAGTACAAGACGACTGACTTTTCTTACTGTCTATGTTTTGAACCATTCCTGTGACACTAGTAATTGATTCTGATACTTCACTTCAGGTTTACTGTACCCCTTGGACCTTCTTATTGACGATGAAACACAGAAATTGCATCGGAATTAAATACAAAAGGCACAATGCCGACTTATGTACAAGAAGACTGACTCTTCTTACTGACTATGATTTGAACCATTCCTGTGACACTAGTTGTAGATTGCAATGCTTCACTTCAGGTTTACAGTATCCCTCTGACCTTCTTATTGACGCTGAAACACAGAAATTTCATCGGAATTAAATACAAAAGGCACAATGCCGACTTAAGTACAAGAAGACTGACTCTTATACTGTCTATGTTTTGAAACATTTCTGTGACACTTGTTATAGAGTCCGATGCTTCATTTCAGGTTTACTGTATCCCTTGGGCCTTCTTAGTGGTGATGAATCACAGAAATTGCATCGGAATTAAATACAAAAGGCACAATGCCGACTTAAGTACAAGAAGACTGACTCTTCTTACTGTCTATATTTTGAACCATTGCAGTGACACTAGTAATCGATTCCGATGCTTCACTGCAGGTCTACTGTATCCCTTGGGTCTTCGTTTTGACGATGAAACACAGAAATTGCATCGGAATTAAATACAAATGCACAATGCCGACTTAAGTACAAGACGTCTGACTCTTCTAACTGTCTATGTTTTGAACCATTACTGTGACACTAGTTATAGATTCCGATGCTTTACTCCAGGTTTACTGTAACCCCTTGGACATTCTTATTGACGATGAAACACAGAAATTGCATCGGAATTAAATACAAAATGCACAATGCCGACTTAAGTACAAGACGTCTGACTCTGCTTACTGTCTATGTTTTGAACCATTCCATTGACACTAGTTATATATTCCGATGCTCTACTCCAGGTTTACTGTATCCCTTGGACCTTGTTATTGACGATGAAACACAGAAATTGCATCGGAATTAAATAGAAAAGGCACAATGGCGACGTAAGTACAAGAAGACTGACTCTTCTTACTGACTATGTTTTGACCATTCCTGTGACAATACTTATAGATTCCGATGCTTCACTTGAGGTTTACTGCATCCCCTGGACCTTCGTATTGACGATGAAACACAGAAATTGCATCGGAATTAAAAACAAAGGCACAATGCCGACTTAAGGATAAGAAGACTGGCTCTTCTTACCGACTTTGTTTTGAACCATTCCTGTGACACTAGTTATAGATTACGATGCTTCACTTCAGGTGTACTGTATCGCTTGGACCGTCCTATTGACGATGAAACACAGAAATTGCATCGGAATTAAATACAAAAGGCACAGTGCCGACTTAAGTACAAGAATACTGACTCTTCATACAGTCCATGTTTTGAACCATTCCTGTGTCACTAGTTATAGATTACGATGCTTCACTTCAGGTTTACTGTAGCCCTTGGACCTTCTTATTGACGATGAAACACAGATATTGCATCGGAACGAAATACAAAAGGCACAATGCCGACATAAGTACATGAAGACCAACTCTTCCTACTGACTATGTTTGAACCGTTCCTGTGACACTAGTTATAGATTCCGATGCTTCACTTGAGGTTTACTGTATCCCTTGGACCTTCTTATTGACGATGAAACACAGAAATTGCATCGGAATTAAATACAAAAGGCACAATGCCGACTTAAGTGGAAGAAAACTGACTCTTCTTACTGTCTATGTTTTGAACCATTCCTGTGACCCTAGTTATAGATTCGGATGCTTCACTTCAGGTTTACTGTATCCCTCTGACCTTCTTATTGATGATGAAACACAGAAATTGCATCGGAATTAGATAGAAAAGGCACAATGCCGACTTAAGTACAAGACGACTGACTTTTCTTACTGTCTATGTTTTGAACCATTCCTGTGACACTAGTAATAGATTCTGATGCTTCACTTCAGGTTTACTGTATCCCTTTGACCTTCTTATTGACGATGAAACACAGAAATTGCATCGGAATTAAATACAAAAGGCACAATGCCGTCTTAAGTACAAGAAGACTGACCCTTCTTACAGTCTATGCTTTGAACCATTCCTGTGACACTAGTTACAGATTGCGATGCGTCATTTCAGGTTTACTGTATCCCTCGGACCTTCTTAGTGTCGATGAATCACTGAAATTGCATCGGAACTAAATACAAAAGGCACAGTGCCGACTTAAGTACAAGAAGACTGACTCTTATTACTGACTATGTTTTGAACCATTCCTGTGACACTAGTTATAGGTTCCGATGCTTAACTCCAGGTTTGCTGTATCCCTCTGACCTTCTTATTGACGATGACACACAGAAATGGCATCGGAATTAAATAGAAAAGGCACAATGCCGACTTAAGTACATGAAGACCGACTCTTCCTACTGACGATGTTTTGAACTATTCCTGTGACACTAGTTATAGATTCCGATGCTTCACTTGAGGTTTACTGTATCCCTTGGACCTTCTTATTGACGATGAGACACAGAAATTGCATCGGAATTAAATCCAAAATGCACAATGCCGACTTAAAGATAAGAAGACTGGCTCTTTTTACTGACTTTGCTTGAACCATTCCTGTGACACTAGTTATACATTCCGATGCTTCACTTCAGGTTTACTGTATCCCTTGGACCTTCTTATTGACGATGAAACACAGATATTGCATCGGAATTAAATACAAAAGGCACAATGCCGACTTAAGTACAAGACGTCTGACTCTTCTAACTGTCTATGTTTTGAACCATTACTGTGACACTAGTTATAGATTCCGATGCTTTACTCCAGGTTTACTGTAACCCCTTGGACCTTCTTATTGACGATGAAACACAGAAATTGCATCGGAATTAAATACAAAATGCACAATGCCGACTTAAGTACAAGACGTCTGACTCTGCTTACTGTCTATGTTTTGAACCATTCCATTGACACTAGTTATATATTCCGATGCTCTACTCCAGGTTTACTGTATCCCTTGGACCTTGTTATTGACGATGAAACACAGAAATTGCATCGGAATTAAATAGAAAAGGCACAATGGCGACGTAAGTACAAGAAGACTGACTCTTCTTACTGACTATGTTTTGACCATTCCTGTGACAATACTTATAGATTCCGATGCTTCACTTGAGGTTTACTGTATCCCCTGGACCTTCGTATTGACGATGAAACACAGAAATTGCATCGGAATTAAAAACAAAGGCACAATGCCGACTTAAGGATAAGAAGACTGGCTCTTCTTACCGTCTTTGTTTTGAACCATTCCTGTGACACTAGTTATAGATTCCGATGCTTCACTTCAGGTGTATTGTATCGCTTGGACCGTCCTATTGACGATGAAACACAGAAATTGCATCGGAATTAAATACAAAAGGCACAGTGCCGACTTAAGTACAAGAAGACTGACTCTTCATACAGTCCATGTTTTGAACCATTCCTGTGTCACTAGTTATAGATTACGATGCTTCACTTCAGGTTTACTGTAGCCCTTGGACCTTCTTATTGACGATGAAACACAGATATTGCATCGGAACGAAATACAAAAGGCACAATGAAGACATAAGTACATGAAGACCAACTCTTCCTACTGACTATGTTTGAACCGTTCCTGTGACACTAGTTATAGATTCCGATGCTTCACTTGAGGTTTACTGTATCCCTTGGACCTTCTTATTGACGATGAAACACAGAAATTGCATCGGAATTAAATACAAAAGGCACAATGCCGACTTAAGTGGAAGAAAACTGACTCTTCTTACTGTCTATGTTTTGAACCATTCCTGTGACCCTAGTTATAGATTCGGATGCTTCACTTCAGGTTTACTGTATCCCTCTGACCTTCTTATTGATGATGAAACACAGAAATTGCATCGGAATTAAATAGAAAAGGCACAATGACGACTTAAGTACAAGACGACTGACTTTTCTTACTTTCTATGTTTTGAACCATTCCTGTGACACTAGTATTAGATTCTGATGCTTCACTTCAGGTTTACTGTATCCCTTTGACCTTCTTATTGACGATGAAACACAGAAATTGCATCGGAATTAAATACAAAAGGCACAATGCCGTCTTAAGTACAAGAAGACTGACCCTTCTTACTGTCTATGCTTTGAACCATTCCTGTGACACTAGTTATAGATTGCGATGCGTCATTTCAGGTTTACTGTATCCCTCGGACCTTCTTAATGTCGATGAATCACTGAAATTGCATCGGAACTAAATACAAAAGGCACAATGCCGACTTAAGTACAAGAAGACTGACTCTTATTACTGACTATGTTTTGAACCATTCCTGTGACACTAGTTATAGGTTCCGATGCTTCACTCCAGGTTTACTGTATCCCTTGGACCTTGTTATTGACGATGAAACACAGAAATTGCATCGGAATTAAATAGAAAAGGCACAATGCCGATTTAAGTACAAGAAGACTGACTCTTCCTACTGACTATGTTTTGACCATTCCTGTGACACTAGTTCTAGATTCCGATGCTTCACTTCAGGTTTGCTGTATCCCTCTGACCTTCTTATTGACGATGACACACAGAAATGGCATCGGAATTAAATAGAAAAGGCACAATGCCGACTTAAGTACATGAAGACCGACTCTTCCTACTGACGATGTTTTGAACCATTCCTGTGACACTAGTTATAGATTCCGATGATTCACTTAAGGTTTACTGTATCCCTTGGACCTTCTTATTGACGATGAAACACAGATATTGCATCGGAATTAAATACAAAAGGCCCAATGCCGACTTAAGTACAAGAAGACTGACTCTTCCCACTGTCTATGTTTTGAACCATTCCTGTGACACTAGTTATAGATTCCGATGCTTCACTTGAGGTTTACTGTATCCCTTGGACCTTCTTATTGACGATGAAACACAGAAATTGCATCGGAATTAAATAGAAAAGCACAATGCCGTTTTAAGTACAAGAAGACTGGTCCCTCTTAGTGTCTATGTTTTGAACTATTCCTGTGACACTAGTTATAGATTCCGATGCGTCATTTTAGGTTTACTGTATCCCTCGGACCTTCTTATTGACGATGAAACACAGAAATTGCATCGGAATTAAATACAAAAGGCTCAATGCCGACTTAAGTACAAGAAGACTGACCCTTCTTACTGACTATGATTTGAACCAATCCTGTGACACTAGTTATAGATTGCAATGCTTCACTTCAGGTTTACTGTATCCATCTGACCTTCTTATTGACGATGAAACACAGAAATTGCATCGGAATTAAATACAAAAGGCTCAATGCCGACTTAAGTACAAGAAGACTGACTCTTCTTACTGTCTATGATTTGAACCATTCCTGTGACACTAGTTATAGATTGCAATGCTTCACTTCAGGTTTACTGTATCCCTCTGACCTTCTTATTGACGATGAAACACAGAAATTGCATCGGAATTAAATAGAAAAGGCACAATGCCGACTTAAGTACAAGAAGACTGACTCTTCTTACTGTCTATGATTTGAACCATTCCTGTGACACTAGTTATAGATTGCAATGCTTCACTTCAGGTTTACTGTATCCCTCTGACCTTCTTATTGACGATGAAACACAGAAATTGCATCGGAATTAAATAGAAAAGGCACAATGCCGACTTAAGTACAAGAAGACTGACTCTTATACTGTCTATGTTTTGAACCATTTCTGTGGCACTAGTTATAGAGTCCGATGCTTCACTCCAGGTTTACCGTAACCCCTTGCACCTTCTTATTGACGATGAAACACAGAAATTTCATCGGAATTAAATACAAAGGAAGAATGCCGTCTTAAGTACAAGAAGACTGACTCTTCTTACTGTCTATGTTTTGAACCATTCCATTGACACTAGTTATAGATTCCGATGCTTCACTCCAGGTTTGTTGTATCCCTGGGACCTTGTTATTGACGATGAAACACAGAAATTGCATCGGAATTAAATAGAAAAGGCACAATGCCGACGTAAGTACAAGAAGACTGACTCTTCTTACTGACTATGTTTTGACCATTCCTGTGACACTAGTTATAGATTCCGATGCTTCACTTCGGGTTTACTGTATCCCCTGGACCTTCTTATTGACGATGAAACACAGAAATTGCATCGGAATTAAAAACAAAAGGCACAATGCCGACTTAAGGATAAGAAGACTGGCTCTTCTTACTGACTATGTTTTGAACCATTCCATTGACACTAGTTATAGATTCCGATGCTTCACTCCAGGTTTACTGTATCCCTTGGACATCGTTATTGACGATGAAACACAGAAAGTGCATCGGAATTAAATAGAAAAGGCACAATGCCGACTTAAGTACAAGAAGACTGACTTTTCTTACTGACTTTGTTTTGAACCATTCCTGTGACACTAGTTATAGATTCCGATGCTTCAATTCAGGTTTACTGTATCGCATGGACCGTCCTATTGACGATGAAACACAGAAATTGCATCGGAATTAAATACAAAAGGCACAGTGCCGACTTAAGTACAAGAAGACTGACTCTTCCTACAGTCTATGCTTTATACCATTCCTGTGTCACTAGTTATAGATTACGATGCTTCACTTCAGGTTTACTGTATCCCTTGGACCTTCTTATTGACGATGAAACACAGAAATTGCATCGGAATTAAATACAAAAGGCACAATGCCGACATAAGTACATGAAGACCTACTCTTCCTACTGACTATGTTTGAACCGTTCCTGTGACACTAGTTATAGATTTCGATGCTTCACTTGCGGTTTACTGTATCCCTTGGACCTTCTTATTGACGATGAAACACAGAAATTGCATCGGAATTAAATACAAAAGGCACAATGCCGACTTAAGTGGAAGAAGACTGACTCTTCTTACTGTCTATGTTTTGAACCATTCCTGTGACCCTAGCTATAGATTCGGATGCTTCACTTCAGGTTTACTGTATCCCTCTGACCTTCTTATTGACGATGAAACACAGAAATTGCATCGGAATTAATTAGAAAAGGCACAATGCCGACTTAAGTACAAGACGACTGACTTTTCTTACTGTCTATGTTTTGAACCATTCCTGTGACACTAGTAATTGATTCTGATACTTCACTTCAGGTTTACTGTACCCCTTGGACCTTCTTATTGACGATGAAACAAAGAAATTGCATCGGAATTAAATACAAAAGGCACAATGCCGACTTAAGTACAAGAAGACTGACTCTTCTTACTGACTATGATTTGAACCATTCCTGTGACACTAGTTGTAGATTGCAATGCTTCACTTCAGGTTTACTGTATCCCTCTGACCTTTTTATTGACGATGAAACACAGAAATTTGATCGGAATTAAATACAAAAGGCACAATGCCGTCTTAAGTACAAGAAGACTGACTCTTATACTGTCTATGTTTTGAACCATTTCTGTGACACTAGTTATAGAGTCCGATGCTTCACTTCAGGTTTACTGTATCCCTTGGGCCTTCTTAGTGGCGATGAATCACAGAAATTGCATCGGAATTAAATACCAAAACGCACAATGCCGACTTAAGTACAAGAAGACTGACTCTTCTTACTGTCTATATTTTGAACCATTCCAGTGACACTAGTAATCGATTCCGATGCTTCACTGCTGGTCTACTGTATCCCTTGGGTCTTCGTTTTGACGATGAAACACAGACATTGCATTCGGAATTAAATACAAAAGGCACAATGCCGACTTAAGTACAAGACGTCTGACTCTTCTTACTGTCTATGTTTTGAACCATTACTGTGACACTAGTTATAGATTCCGGATGCTTTACTCCAGGTTTACTGTAACCCCTTGGACCTTCTTATTGACGATGAAACACAGAAATTGCATCGGAATTAAATACAAAAGGCACAATGCCGACTTAAGTGCAAGACGTCTGACTCTGCTTACTGTCTATGTTTTGAATCATTCCATTGACACTAGTTATAGATTCCGATGCTCCACTCCAGGTTTACTGTATCCCTTGGACCTTGTTATTGACGATGAAACACAGAAATTGCATCAGAATTAAATAGAAAAAGCACAATGGCGACGTAAGTACAAGAAGACTGACTCTTCTTACTGACTATGTTTTGACCATTCCTGTGACAATAGTTATAGATTCCGATGCTTCACTTGACGTTTTCTGTATCCCCTGGACCTTCGTATTGACGATGAAATACAGAAATTGCATCGGAATTAAAAACAAAAGGCACAATGCCGACTTAAGGATAAGAAGACTGGCTCTTCTTACTGACTTTGTTTGAACCATTCCTGTGACACTAGTTATAGATTCCGATGCTTCACTTCAGGTTTACTGTATCGCTTGGACCGTCCTATTGACGATGAAACACAGAAATTGCATCGGAATTAAATACAAAAGGCACAGTGCCGACTTAAGTACAAGAAGACTGACTCTTTATACAGTCCATGTTTTGAACCATTCCTGTGTCACTAGTTATAGATTACGATGCTTCACTTCAGGTTTACTGTAGCCCTTGGACCTTCTTATTGACGATGAAACACAGATATTGCATCGGAATGAAATACAAAAGGCACAATGCCGTCTTAAGTACAAGAAGACTGACCCTTCTTAATGTCTATGCTTTGAACCATTCCTGTGACACTAGTTATAGATTCCGATGCGTCATTTCCGGTTTACTGTATCCCTCGGACCTTCTTAGTGTCGATGAATCACTGAAATTGCATCGGATCTAAATACAAAAGGCACAATGCCGACTTAAGTACAAGAAGACTGACTCTTATTACTGACTATGTTTTGAACCATTCCTGTGACACTAGTTATAGGTTCCGATGCTTCACTTCAGGTTTACTGTATCCCCTGGACCTTCTTATTGACGATGAAACACAGAAATTGCATCGGAATTAAATACAAAAAGCAAAATGCCGACTTAAGTACACTAAGACTGACTCTTCTTTCAGTCATTGATTTGAACCATTCCTGAGACACTAGTTAAAGACTCCGATGCTACACTATAGGTCTACTGTATCCCATGGACCTTTTTATTGACGATGAAACACAGAAATTGCATCGGAATTAAATACAAAAGGCACAATGCCGACGTAAGGATAAGAAGACTGGCTCTTCTTACTGACTTTCCTTTGAACCATTCCTGTGACACTAGTTACAGATTCCGATGCTTCACTTCAGGTTTACTGTATCGCTTGGACCGTCCTATTGACGATGAAACACAGAATTTGCATCGGAATTAAATACAAAAGGCACAGTGCCGACTTAAGTACAAGAAGACTGACTCTTCCTACAGTCTATGTTTTGAACCATTCCTGTGTTACTACTTATAGACTACGATGCTTCACTTCAGGTTTACTGTATCCCTTGGACCTTCTTATTGACGATGAAACACAGAAATTGCGTCGGAATTAAATACAAAAGGCACAATGCCGACTTAAGAACAAGAAGACTGACTGTTCTTACTGACTATGTTTGAACCATTCCTGTGACACTAGTTATAGATTCCGATGCTTCACTTCAGGTTTATTGTATCCCTCTGACCTTCTTATTGACGATCAAACACAGAAATTGCATCGGAATTAAATAGAAAAGGCACACTGTCGACTTAAGTACAACAAGACTTACTCTTCTTACTGTCTATGTTTGAACCATTCCTGTGACACTAGTTATAGATTCCGATGCTTCACTCTAGGGTTACTGTATCCCTTGGACCTTCTTATTGACGATGAACACAGAAATTGCATCGGAATTAAATAAAAAAGGCACAATGCCGACTTAAGTTCAAGAAGACTGACCCTTCTTACTGACTATGTTTTGAACCATTGTTGTGACACTAGTTATAGATTCCGATGCTTCACTTCAGGTTTACTGTATACCTTGGACCTTCTTATTGACGATGAAACACAGAAATTGCATCGGAATTAAATACAAAAGGCACAATGCCGACTTAAGTGGAAGAAACTGACTCTTCTTACTCTCTATGTTTTGAACCATTCCTGTGACCCCTAGTTATAGATTCGGATGCTTCACTTCAGGTTTACTGTATCCCTCTGACCTTCTTATTGACGATGAAACACAGAAATTGCATCGGAATTAAATACAAATGGCACAATGCCGTCTTAAGTACAAGAAGACTGACCCTTCTTAATGTCTATGCTTTGAACCATTCCTGTGACACTAGTTATAGATTCCGATGCGTCATTTCCGGTTTACTGTATCCCTCGGACCTTCTTAGTGTCGATGAATCACTGAAATTGCATCGGATCTAAATACAAAAGGCACAATGCCGACTTAAGTACAAGAAGACTGACTCTTATTACTGACTATGTTTTGAACCATTCCTGTGACACTAGTATAGGTTCCGATGCTTCACTTCAGGTTTACTGTATCCCCTGGACCTTCTTATTGACGATGAAACACAGAAATTGCATCGGAATTAAATACAAAAAGCAAAATGCCGACTTAAGTACACTAAGACTGACTCTTCTTTCAGTCATTGATTTGAACCATTCCTGAGACACTAGTTAAAGACTCCGATGCTACACTATAGGTCTACTGTATCCCATGGACCTTTTTATTGACGATGAAACACAGAAATTGCATCGGAATTAAATACAAAAGGCACAATGCCGACGTAAGGATAAGAAGGACTGGCTCTTCTTACTGACTTTCCTTTGAACCATTCCTGTGACACTAGTTACAGATTCCGATGCTTCACTTCAGGTTTACTGTATCGCTTGGACCGTCCTATTGACGATGAAAACACAGAATTTGCATCGGAATTAAATACAAAAGGCACAGTGCCGACTTAAGTACAAGAAGACTGACTCTTCCTACAGTCTATGTTTTGAACCATTCCTGTGTTACTACTTATAGACTACGATGCTTCACTTCAGGTTTACTGTATCCCTTGGACCTTCTTATTGACGATGAAACACAGAAATTGCGTCGGAATTAAATACAAAAGGCACAATGCCGACTTAAGAACAAGAAGACTGACTGTTCTTACTGACTATGTTTGAACCATTCCTGTGACACTAGTTATAGATTCCGATGCTTCACTTCAGGTTTATTGTATCCCTCTGACCTTCTTATTGACGATCAAACACAGAAATTGCATCGGAATTAAATAGAAAAGGCACACTGTCGACTTAAGTACAACAAGACTTACTCTTCTTACTGTCTATGTTTGAACCATTCCTGTGACACTAGTTATAGATTCCGATGCTTCACTCTAGGGTTACTGTATCCCTTGGACCTTCTTATTGACGATGAACACAGAAATTGCATCGGAATTAAATAAAAAAGGCACAATGCCGACTTAAGTTCAAGAAGACTGACCCTTCTTACTGACTATGTTTTGAACCATTGTTGTGACACTAGTTATAGATTCCGATGCTTCACTTCAGGTTTACTGTATACCTTGGACCTTCTTATTGACGATGAAACACAGAAATTGCATCGGAATTAAATACAAAAGGCACAGTGCCGACTTAAACACAAGAAGACTGACTCTACTTACTGACTATGATTTGAACCATTCCTGTGACACTTGTTATAGATTCCGATGCTTCACTTCAGGTTTACTGTATACCTTGCACCTTCTTATTGACGACGAAACACATAAATTGCATCGGATTTAAATACTACAGGCACAGTACCGACTTAAGTACAAGAAGACTGACTCTTCCTACTGTCTATGTTTTGAACCATTCCTGTGACACTAGTTATAGATTCCGATTCTTCACTTCAGGTTTACTGCATCCCTCTGACCTTATTGCCGATGAAACACAGAAATTGCATCGGAATTCAATACAAAAGGCAAAATGCCGTCTTAAGTACAAGAAGTCTGACTCTTCTTACTGACTATGCTTTGAACCATTCTTGTGGCACTAGTTATGGATTCCGATGCTTCACTTCAGGTTTACTGTATCCCTCTGACCTTCTTATTGCGGTGAAACACAGAAATTGCATCGGAATTAAATACGAAAGGCACAATGCAAACTTAAGTAAAAGAAGTCTGACTCTTCTTACTGTCTATGATTTGAACCATTCCTGTGAAACTAGTTATAGATTCCGATGCTTCACTCCAGGTTTACTGTCTCCCTTGGTCCTTCTTATTGACGATGAAACACAGAAATTGCATCAGAATCTAATAGAATATGCACAATGATGACTTTAGTGCAAGAAGACTTACTATACTTACTGACTATGTTTTGAACCATTCCTGTGACACTAGTTATAGATTCCGATGCTTCACTTCAGGATTACTGTATCCCTCTGACCTTCTTATTGACGATGAAACACAGAAATTGAATCGGAATTAAATACAAAAGGCACAATGCCGACTTAAGTACAAGAAGACTGACTCTTCTTACTGTCTATGTTTTGAACCATGTCTGTGACTCTAGTTATGGATTCCGATGCTTCAATCCATGTTTACTGTATCCCTTGGACCTTCTTATTGACGATGAAACACAGATATTGCATCGGAATCAAATAGAAAAGGCACAATGCCGACTTAAGTACAAGAAGACTGACTCTTCTTACTGTCTATGTTTTGAACCATTCCTGAGACACTAGTTGTAGATTCCGATGCTTCACTTCAGGTTTACTGTATCCCTTGGACCTTCTTATTGACGATGAAACACAGAAATTGCATCGGAATTAAATATAAAAGACACAATGCCGACTTAAGTACAAGAAGACTGACTCTTCTTACTCTCTATGCTTTGAACCATACCTGTGACACTAGTTATAGATTCCGATGCTTCACTTCAGAGTTACTGTATCCCTCTGACCGTCTTATTTACGATGAAACACAGAAATTGCATCGGAATTCAATACAAAAGGCACAATGCCGACTTAAGCACAAGAAGACTGACTCTTCTTACTGACTATGTTTTGAACCATTCCATTGACACTAGTTATAGATTCCGATGCTTCACTCCAGATTTACTGTATCCCTTGGACCTTTCTATTGACGAAGAAACATAGAAATCGCGTCGGAATTAAATAGAAAAGGTACAATGCCGACTTAAGTACAAGAAGACTGACTCTTATTACTGACTATGTTTTGAACCATTCCTGTGAAAATAGTTATAGATTCCGATGCTTCACCTCAGGTTTACTGTATCCCTTGGATCTTCTTATTGACGATGAACCACAGAAATTGCATCGGAATTAAATACAAAAGGCAAAATGCCGACTTAAGTACACGAGGACTGACTCTTCTTACTGTCTATGATTTGAACCATTCCTGTGACACTAGTTATAGATTCCGATGCTACACTCCCGGTTTAGTGTATCCCTCTGACTTTCTTATTGACGATGAAACACAGAAATTGCATCGCAATTAAATACAAAAGGCACAATGCCGACTTAAGGACAAGAAGACTGACTCTTCTTACTGGCTTTGTTTAGAACCATTCCTGTGACACTAGTTATAGAATCCGATGCTTCACTCCAGGTTTACTGTATCCCTTGGACCTTCTTGTTGACGATGAAACACAGAAATTGCATCGGAATTAAATACAAAAGGCATAATGCCGACTTAAGTACACGAAGACTGACTCTTCTTACAGTCTATGATTTGAACCATTCCTGTGACACTAGTTATAAACTCCGATGCTACACTCCAGGTTTACTGTATCCCATGGACCTTCTTATTGACGATGAAACACAGAAATTGCCTCGCAATTAAATCCAAAAGGCACAATGCCGACTTAAAGATAAGAAGACTGGCTCTTTTTACTGACTTTGCTTGAACCATTCCTGTGACACTAGTTATACATTTCGATGCTTGACTTCAGATTTACTGTATCGCTTGGACAGTCCTACTGACGATGAAAACCGGAAATTGCATCGAAATTAAATACAAAAGGCACAGTGTCGACTTAAGTACAAGAAGACTGACTCTTCCTACAGTCTATGTTTTGAACCATTCCTGTGTCACTAGTTACAGATTACGATGCTTCACTTCAGGTTCACTGTATCCCTTGGACCTTCTTATTGACGATGAAACATAGAAATTGCATCGGAAATAAATACAAAAGCCACAATGCCAACATAAGTACATGAAGACCAACTCTTCCTACTGACTATGTTTGAAAGGTTCCTGTGACACTAGTTATAGATTCCGATGCTTCACTTGAGGTTTACTGTATCCCTTGGACCTTCTTATTGACGATGAAACACAGATATTGCATCGGAATTAAATACAAAAGGCACAATGCCGACTTAAGTACAAGAAGACTGACTCTTCCCACTGTCTATGTTTTGAACCATTCCTGTGACACTAGTTATAGATTCCGATGCTTCACTTGAGGTTTACTGTATCCCTTGGACCTTCTTATTGACGATGAAACACAGAAATTGCATCGGAATTAAATAGAAAAGGCACAATGCCGTTTTAAGTACAAGAAGACTGATCCTTCTTAGTGTCTATGTTTTGAACCATTCCTGTGACACTAGTTATAGATTCCGATGCGTCATTTCAGGTTTACTGTATCCCTCGGACTTTCTTATTGACGATGAAACACAGAAATTGCATCGGAATTAAATACAAAAGGCTCAATGCCGACTTAAGTACAAGAAGACTGACTCTTCTTACTGACCATGATTTGAACCATTCCTGAGACACTAGTTATAGATTCCGATGCTACACTCCCGGTTTAGTGTATCCCTCTGACCTTCTTATTGATGATGAAACACAGAAATTGCATCGGAATTAAATACAAAAGGCACAATGCCGACTTAAGGACAAGAAGACTGACTCTTCTTACTGGCTTTGTTTTGAACCATTCCTGTGACACTAGTTATAGAATCCGATGCTTCACTCCAGGTTTACTGTTTCCCTTGGACTAGCTTATTGACGATGAAACACAGAAATTGCATCGGAATTCAATACAAAAGGCACAATGCCGACTTAACTACAAGAAGACTGACTCTTCCTATTGTCTATGATTTGAACCATTCCTGTGACACTAGTTTTGGATTCCGATGCTTCACTTCAGGTTTGCTGTATCCCTCTGACCTTCTTAATGACGATGAAACACAGAAATTGCAGCGGAATTAAATAGAAAAGGCACAATGCCGACTTAAGTACAAGAAGACTGACTCTTCCTACTGTCTATGTTTTGAACCATTCCTGTGACACTAGTTATAGACTCCGATGCTACACTCCAGGTTTACTGTATCCCATGGACCTTCTTATTGACGATGAAACACAGAAATTGCATCGCAATTAAATCCAAAAGGCACAATGCCGACTTAAAGATAAGAAGACTGGCTCTTTTTACTGACTTTGCTTGAACCATTCCTGTGACACTAGTTATACATTCCGATGCTTCACTTCAGGTTTACTGAATCCCTTGGACCTGCTTATTGACGATGAAACTAAGAAATTTCCTCGGAATTAAATACAAAAGGCACAATGCCGACTTAAGTACAAGAAGACTGACTCTTCCTACTGTCTATGTTTGAACCATACCTGTGACACTAGTTTTAGATTCCGATGCTTCACTTCAGGTTTGCTGTATCCCTCTGACCTTCTTATTGACGATGACACACAGAAATTGCATCGGAATTAAATAGAAAAGGCACAATGCCGACTTAAGTGCATGAAGACCGACTCTTCCTACTGACGATGTTTTGAACCATTCCTGTGACACTAGATATAGATTCCGATGCTTCACTCGAGGTTTACTGTATCCCTTGGACCTTCTTATTGACGATGAGACACAGAAATTGCATCGGAATTAAATACAAAAGGCATAATGCCGACTTAAGTACACGAAGACTGACTCTTCTTACAGTCTATGATTTGAACCATTCCTGTGACACTAGTTATAGACTCCGATGCTACACTCCAGGTTTACTGTATCCCATGGACCTTCTTATTGACGATGAAACACAGAAATTGCATCGCAATTAAATCCAAAAGGCACAATGCCGACTTAAAGATAAGAAGACTGGCTCTTTTTACTGACTTTGCTTGAACCATTCCTGTGACACTAGTTATACATTCCGATGCTTCACTTCAGGTTTACTGTATCGCTTGGACAGTCCTACTGACGATGAAACACGGAAATTGCATCGGAATTAAATACAAAAGGCACAGTGTCGACTTAAGTACAAGAAGACTGACTCTTCCTACAGTCTATGTTTTGAACCATTCCTGTGTCACTAGTTACAGATTACGATGCTTCACTTCAGGTTCACTGTATCCCTTGGACCTTCTTATTGACGATGAAACATAGAAATTGCATCGGAAATAAATACAAAAGGCACAATGCCAACATAAGTACATGAAGACCAACTCTTCCTACTGACTATGTTTGAACCGTTCCTGTGACACTAGTTATAGATTCCGATGCTTCACTTGAGGTTTACTGTATCCCTTGGACCTTCCTATTGACGATGAAACACAGATATTGCATCGGAATTAAATACAAAAGGCACAATGCCGTTTTAAGTACAAGAAGACTGATCCTTCTTAGTGTCTATGCTTTGAACCATTCCTGTGACACTAGTTAAAGATTCCGATGCGTCATTTCAGGTTTACTGTATCCCTCGGACCTTCTTATTGACGATGAAACATAGAAATTGCATCGGAATTAAATACAAAGGGCTCAATGCCGACTTAAGTACAAGAAGACTGACTCTTCTTACTGACTATGATTTGAACCATTCCTGTGACACTAGTTATAGATTCCGATGCTACACTCCCGGTGTAGTGTATCCCTCTGACCTTCTTATTGACGATGAAACACAGAAATTGCATCGCAATTAAATACAAAAGGCACAATGCCGACTTAAGGACAAGAAGACTGACTCTTCTTACTGGCTTTGTTTTGAACCATTCCTGTGACACTAGTTATAGATTCCGATGCCTCACTTGAGGTTTACTGTATCCCTTGGACCTTCTTATTGACGATGAAACACAGAAATTGCATCGGAATTAAATAGAAAAGGCACAATGCCGTTTTAAGTACAAGAAGACTGATCCTTTTTAGTGTCTATGTTTTGAACCATTCCTGTGACACTAGTTATAGATTCCGATGCGTCATTTCAGGTTTACTGTATCCCTCGGACCTTCTTATTGACGATGAAACACAGAAATTGCATCGGAATTAAATACAAAAGGCTCAATGCCGACTTAAGTACAAGAAGACTGACTCTTCTTACTGACTATGATTTGAACCATTCCTGTGACACTAGTTATAGATTGCAATGCTTCACTTCAGGTTAACTGTATCCATCTGACCTTCTTGTTGACGATGAAACACAGAAATTGCATCGGAATTAAATACAAGAGGCTCAATGCCGACTTAAGTACAAGAAGACTGACTCTTCTTACTGACTATGATTTGAACCATTCCTGTGACACTAGTTATAGATTGCAATGCTTCACTTCAGGTTTACTGTATCCCTCTGACCTTCTTATTGACGATGAAACACAACAATGGCATCGGAATTAAATAGAAAAGGCACAATGCCGACTTAAGTACAAGAAGACTGACTCTTATACTGTCTAAGTTTTGAACCATTTCTGTGGCACTAGTTATAGAGTCCGATGCTTCACTTCAGGTTTACTGTATCCCTTGGGCCGTCTTAGTGACGCTGAATCACAGAAATTGCATCGGAATTAAATACAAAGCGCACAATGCCGACTTAAGTACAAGAAGACCGACTCTTCTTACTGTCTATATTTTGAACCATTCCAGTGACACTAGTAATCGATTCCGATGCTTCACTGCAGGTCTACTGTATCCCTTGGGTCTTCTTTGTGACGATAAAACACAGAAATTGCATCGGAATTAAATACAAAAGGCACAATGCCGACTTAAGTACAAGACGTCTGACTCTTCTTACTGTCTATCTTTTGAACCATTGCTGTGACACTAGCTATAGATTCCGATGCTTCACTCCAGGTTTACTGTAACCCCTTGCACCTTCTTATTGACGATGAAACACAGAAATTTCATCGGAATTAAATACGAAAGGAAGAATGCCGTCTTAAGTACAAGAAGACTGACTCTTCTTACTGTCTATGTTTTGAACCATTCCATTGACACTAGTTATAGATTCCGATGCTTCACTCCAGGTTTGTTGTATCCCTGGGACCTTGTTATTGACGATGAAACACAGAAATTGCATCGGAATTAAATAGAAAAGGCACAATGCCGACGTAAGTACAAGAAGACTGAATCTTCTTACTGACTATGTTTTGACCATTCCTGTGACACTAGTTATAGATTCCGATGCTTCACTTCGGGTTTACTGTATCCCCTGGACCTTCTTATTGACGATGAAACACAGAAATTGCATCGGAATTAAAAATAAAATGCACAATGCCGACTTAAGGATAAGAAGACTGGCTCTTCTTACTGACTATGTTTTGAACCATTCCATTGACACTAGTTATAGATTCCGATGCTTCACTCCAGGTTTACTGTATCCCTTGGACATCGTTATTGACGATGAAACACAGAAAGTGCATCGGAATTAAATAGAAAAGGCACAATGCCGGCTTAAGTACAAGAAGACTGACTCTTCTTACTGACTTTGTTTTGAACCATTCCTGTGACACTAGTTATAGATTCCGATGCTTCAATTCAGGTTTACTCTATCGCTTGGACCGTCCTATTGACGATGAAACACAGAAATTGCATCGGAATTAAATACAAAAGGCACAGTGCCGACTTAAGTTCAAGAAGACTGACTCTTCCTACAGTCTATGTTTTAAACCATTCCTGTGTCACTAGTTATAGATTACGATGCTTCACTTCAGGTTTACTGTATCCCTTGGACCTTCTTATTGACGATGAAGCACAGAAATTGCATCGGAATTAAATACAAAAGGCACAATGCCGACATAAGTACATGAAGACTAACTCTTCCTACTGACTATGTTGGAACCGTTCCTGTGACACTAGTTATAGATTTCGATGCTTCACTTGAGGTTTACTGTATCCCTTGGACCTTCTTATTGACGATGAAACACAGAAATTGCATCGGAATTAAATACAAAAGGGACAATGCCGAGATAAGTGGAAGAAGACTGACTCTTCTTACTGTCTATGTTTTGAACCATTCGTGTGACCCTAGTTATAGATTCGGATGCTTCACTTCAGGTTTACTGTATCCCTCTGACCTTCTTATTGACGATGAAACACAGAAATTGCATCGGAATTAATTAGAAAAGGTACAATGCCGACTTAAGTACAAGACGACTGACTTTTCTTACTGTCTATGTTTTGAACCATTCCTGTGACACTAGTAATTGATTCTGATACTTCACTTCAGGTTTACTGTACCCCTTGGACCTTCTTATTGACGATGAAACTCAGAAATTGCATCGGAATCAAATACAAAAGGCACAATGCCGACTTAAGTACAAGAAGACTGACTCTTCTTACTGACTATGATTTGAACCATTCCTGTGACACTAGTTGTAGATTGCAATGCTTCACTTCAGGTTTACTGTATCCCTCTGACCTTCTTATTGACGATGAAACACAGAAATTGCATCGGAATTAAATAGAAAAGGCACAATGCCGACGTAAGTACAAGAAGACTGAATCTTCTTACTGACTATGTTTTGACCATTCCTGTGACACTAGTTATAGATTCCGATGCTTCACTTCAGGTTTACTGTATTCCCTGGACCTTCTTATTTACGATGAAACACAGAAATTGCATCGGAATTAAATACAAAAAGCAAAATGCCGACTTAAGTACACGAAGACTGACTCTTCTTACAGTCATTGATTTGAACCATTCCTGAGACACTAGTTATAGACTCCGATGCTACACTCCAGGTTTACTGTATCCCATGGACCTTTTTATTGACGATGAAACACAGAAATTGCATCGGAATTAAATACAAAAGGCACAATGCCGACGTAAGGATAAGAAGACTGGCTCTTCTTACTGACTATCCTTTGAACCATTCCTGTGACACTAGTTACAGTTTCCGATGCTTCACTTCAGGTTTACTGTATCGCTTGGACCGTCCTATTGACGATGAAACACAGAAGTTGCATAGGAATTAAATACAAAAGGCACAGTGCCGACTTAAGTACAAGAAGACTGACTCTTCCTACAGTCTATGTTTTGAACCATTCCTGTGTTACTAGTTATAGATTACGATGCTTCACTTCAGGTTTACTGTATCCCTTGGACCTTCTCATTGACGATGAAACACAGAAATTGCATCGGAATTAATTACAAAAGGCACAATGCCGACATAAGTACATGAAGACCAACTCTTCCTACTGACTACGTTTGAACCGTTCCTGTGACACTAGTTATAGATTCCGATGCTTCACTTGAGGTTTACTGTATCCCTCGGACCTTCTTATTGACGATGAAACACGGAAATTGCATCGGAATTAAATACAAAAATCACAACGCCGTCTTAAGTACAAGAAGACAGACTCATCTTATTGTCTATGTTTGAACCATTCCATTGACACTAGTTATAGATTCCGATGCTTCACTCCAGGTATACTGTATCCCTTGGACCTTGTTATTGACGATGAAACATAGAAATCGCATCGGAATTAAATAGAAAAGGTACAATGCCGACTTAAGTACAAGAAGACTGACTCTTATTACTGACTATGTTTTGAACCATTCCTGTGACAATAGTTATAGATACCGATGCTTCACCTCAGGTTTACTGTATCCCTTGGATCTTCTTATTGACGATGAACCACAGAAATTGCATCGGAATTAAATACAAAAGGCCAAATGCTGACTTAAGTACACGAGGACTGACTCTTCTTACTGTCTATGATTTAAACCATTCCTGTGACACTAGTTATAGATTCCGATGCTACACTCCAGGTTGACTGTATCCCTCTGACCTTCTTATTGACGATGAAACACAGAAATAACATCGGAATTAAATGCAAAAGGCACAATGCCGACTTAAGGACAAGAAGACTGAGTCTTCTTACTGGCTTTGTTATGAACCATTCCTGTGACACTAGTTATAGATTCCGATGCTTCCCTTAAGGTTTATTGTGTCCCTCTGACATTCTTATTGACGATGACACACAGAAATTGCATCGGAATTAAATAGAAATGGCACAATGTCGACTTAAGTACAAGAAGACTGACTCTTCTTACTGTCTATGTTTTGAACCATTCCTGTGACACTAGTTTTGGATTCCGATGCTTCACTTCAAGTTTGCTGTATCCCTCTGACCTTATTAACGTTGAAACACAGAAATTGCATCGGAATGAAATACAAAAGGCACAATGCCGACGTTAGGATAAGAAGACTGGCTCTTCTTACTGACTTTCTTTTGAACCATTCCTGTGACACTAGTTATAGATTCCGATGCTTCACTTCAGATTTACTGTATCGCTTGGACCGTCCTGTTGACGATGAAACACAGAAGTTGCATCGGAATTAAATACAAAAGGCACAGTGCCGACTTAAGTACAAGAAGACTGACTCTTCCTACAGTCTATCTTTTGAACCATTCCTGTGTTACTAGTTATAGATAACGATGCTTCACTTCAGGCTTACTGTATCCCTTTGACCTTGTTATTGACGATGAAACACAGAAATTGCATCGGAATTAATTATAAAAGGCACAATGCCGACATAAGTACATGAAGACCAACTCTTCCTACTGATTATGTTTGAACCGTTCCTGTGACACTAGTTATAGATTCCGATGCTTCACTTGAGGTTTACTGTATCCCTTGGACCTTCTTATTGACGATGAAACACAGAAATTGCATCGGAATTAAATACAAAAGGCACAACGCCGTCTTAAGTACAAGAAGACTGACTCTTCTTACTGTCTATGTTTGAACCATTCCATTGACACTAGTTATAGATTCCGATGCTTCACTCCAGGTTTACTGTATCCCTTGGACCTTGTTATTGACGATGAAACATAGAAATCGCATAGGAATTAAATAGAAAAGGTACAATGCCGACTTAAGTACAAGAAGACTGACTCTTATTACTGACTATGTTTTGAACCATTCCTGTGACAATAGTTATAGATTTCGATGCTTCACCTCAGGTTTACTGTATCCCTTGGATCTTCTTATTGACGATGAACCACAGAAATTGCATCGGAATTAAATACAAAAGGCAAAATGCCGACTTAAGTACACGAGGACTGACTCTTCTTACTGTCTATGATTTAAACCATTCCTGTGACACTAGTTATAGATTCCGATCCTACACTCCAGGTTTACTGTATCCCTCTGACCTTCTTATTGACGATGAAACACAGAAATAACATCGGAATTAAATACAAAAGGCACAATGCCGACTTAAGGACAAGAAGACTGACTCTTCTTACTGGCTTTGTTTTGAACCATTCCTGTGACACTAGTTATAGATTCCGATGCTTCACGTCAGGTTTATTGTGTCCCTCTGACTTTCTTATTGACGATGAAACACAGAAATTGCATCGGAATTAAATAGAAATGGCACAATGTCGACTTAAGTACAAGAAGACTGACTCTTCTTACTGTCTATGATTTGAACCATTCCTGTGACACTAGTTATAGAATCCGATGCTTCACTCCGGGTTTACTGTATCCCTTGGACCAGCTTATTGACGATGAAACACAGAAATTGCATCGGAATTCAATACAAATGGCACAATGCCGACTTAACTACAAGAAGACTGACTCTTCCTACTGTCTATGTTTTGAACCATTCCTGTGACACTAGTTTTGGATTCCGATGCTTCACTTCAAGTTTGCTGTATCCCTCTGACCTTATTAACGTTGAAACACAGTAATTGCATCGGAATTAAATAGAAAAGGCACAATGCCGACTTAAGTACAAGAGGACTGACTCTTCCTACTTTCTATGCTTTGAACCATTCCTGTGACACTAGTTATAGATTCCGATGCTTCACTTCAGGTTTACTGTATCCCGTGGACCTGCTTATTAACGATGAAACACAGAAATTGCCTCGGAATTAAATACAAAAGGCACAATGCCGACTTAAGTACAAGTAGACTGACTCTTCCCACTGTCTATGTTTTGAACCATTCCTGTGACACTAGTTTTAGATTCCGATGCTTCACTTCAGGTTTGCTGTATCCCTCTGACCTTCTTATTGACGATGCAACACAGAAATTGCATCGGAATTAAATAGAAAAGGCACAATCTCGACTTATGTACAAGAAGACTGACTCTTCCTACAGTCTATGTTTTGGACCATTCCTGTGACACTAGTTATACATTCCAAAGCTTCACTCCAGGTTTACCGTATCCGTTGGACCTGCTTATTGACGATGAAACACAGAAATTGCATCGGAATTAAATACAAAAGGCACAATGCCGACATAAGTACATGAAGACCGACTCTTCCTACTAACGATGTTTTGAACCATTCCTGTGACACTAGTTATAGATTCCGATGCTTCACTTGAGGGTTACTGTATCCCTTGGACCTTCTTATTGACGATGAAACACAGAAAATGCATCGGAATTAAGTGCAAAAGGCACAATGCCGACTTAAGTACAAGAAGACTGACTCTTCTTACTGTCTATGTTTTGAACCACTCCTGCGACACTAGTTATAGATTGCGATGCTTCACTCCAGGTTTACTGTATCCCTTGGACCTTCTTATTGACGATGAAACACAGAAATTGCATCGGAATTAAATACAAAAGGCACAATGCCGACTTATGGACAAGACGACAGACTCTTATTACTGACTATATTTTGAACCATTCCTGTGACACTAGCTATAGATTCCGATGCTTCACTTCAGGTTTACTGTATCAATCTGACCTTCTTATTGTCGATGAAACACAGAAATTGCATCAGAATTAAATACAAAAGGAAGAATGCCGACTTAAGTACAAGAAGACTGACTCTTCTTACTGTCTATGCTTTGAACCATTCCATTGACACTAGTTATAGCTTCTGATGCTTCACTCCAGGTTTACTGTATCCCTTGGACCTTGTTATTGACGATGAAACACAGACATTGCATCGGAATTAAATAGAAAAGGCATAATGCCTTCTTAAGTACAAGAAGACTGACTCTTCTTACTGACTATGTTTTGACCATTCCTGTGACACTAGTTATAGATTCCGATGCTTCAATTCTGGTTTACTGTATCCCCTGGACCTTGTTATTGAAGATGAAACACAGAAATTGCATCGGAATTAAATACAAAAGGCAAAATGCCCACTTAAGTACACGAAGACTGACTCTTCTTACAGTCTATGATGTGAACCATTCCTGTGACACTAGTTATAGACTCCGATGCTACACTCCAGGTTTACTGTATCCCTTGGACCTTGTTATTGACGATGAAACACAGAAATTGCATCGGAATTAAATACAAAAGGCACAATGCCGACTTAAGGATAAGAAGACTGGCTCTTTTTACCGACTTTGCTTTGAACCATTCCTGTGACACTAGTTATAGATTCCGATGCTTCACTTCAGGTTTACAGTACCGCGTGGACCGTCCTATTGACGATGAAACACAGAAATTGCATCGGAGTTAAATACAAAAGGCACAGTGCCGACTTAAGTACAAGAAGACTGACTCTTCGTACAGTCTATGTTTTGAACCATTCCTGTGTCACTAGTTATAGATTACGATGCTTCACTTCAGGTTTACTGTATCCCTTGGACCTTCTTATTGACGATGAAACACAGAAATTGCATCGGAATTAAATACAAAAGGCACAATGCCGACATAAGTACATTAAGACCAACTCCTCCTACTGGCAATGTTTGAACCGTTCCTGTGACACTAGTTATGGTTTCCGAGGCTTCACTTGAGGTTTACTGTATCCCTTGGACCTTCTTATTGACGATGAAACACAGAAATTGCATCGGAATTAAATACAATAGGCACAACGCCGTCTTAAGTACAGGAAGATTGACTCTTCTTACTGTCTATGTTTCGAACCATTCCTGTGACACTAGTTATAGATTCCGATGCTTCACTCCAGATTTACTGTATCCCTTGGACCTTCTTATTGGCGATGAAGCACAGAAATTGCATCGGAATTACATACAAAAGGCACAACGCCGTCTTAAGTACAAGAAGACTGACCCTTCTTACTGTCTATGTTTTGAACCATTCCTGTGACACTAGTTATAGATTCCGATGCGTCATTTCAGGTTTACTGTATCCCTTGGAGCTTCTTATTGACGAAGAAACACAGAAATTGCATCGGAATTAAATACAAACGGCACAATGCAGAATTAAGTACAAGAAGACTGACTCTTCTTACTGTCTATATTATGAACCACTCCTGTGACCCTAGATATAGATTCGGATGCTTCACAAAAGGTTTACTGCATCCCTCTGACCTTCTTATTGACGATGAAACACAGTAATTGCATCGGAATTAAATAGAAAAGGCACAATGCCGACTTAAGTACAAGACGACTGACTTTTCTTACTGTCTATGTTATGAACCATTCCTGTGACACTAGTAATACATTCTGATGCTTCACTTCAGGTTTACTGTATCCCTTGGACCTGCTTATTGACGATGAAACACAGAAATTGCATCGGAATTAAATACAAAAGGCACAATGCCGTCTTAAGTACAAGAAGACTGACCCTTCTTACTGTCTATGTTTTGAACCATTCCTGTGACACTAGTTATAGATTCCGATGCGTCATTTCAGGTTTACTGTATCCCTCGGACCTTCTTATTGACGATGAAACACAGAAATTGCATCGGAATTAAATACAAAAGGCTCAATGCCGACTTAAGTACAAGAAGACTGACTCTTCTTACTGACTATGATTTGAACCATTCCTGTGACACTAGTTATAGAATGCAATGCTTCACTTCAGGTTTACTGTATCCCCCTGACCTTCTTATTGACGATGAAACACAGAAATTGCATCGGAATTAAATACAAAAGGCACAATGCCGACTTAAGTACACGAAGACTGACTCTTCTCACTGACAATGATTTGAACCATTCCTGTGACACTAGTTATGGATTCCGATGCTTCACTTCAGGATTACTGTATCCCTCTGACCTTCTTATTGACGATGAAACACAGAAATTGAATCGGAATTAAATACAAAAGGCACAATGCCGAATTAAGTACAAAAAGACTGATTCTTCTTACTGTCTATTTTTGAACCAGTCCTGTGAGACTAGTTATAGACTCCGATGCTTCACTCCTGGTTTACTGTATCCCTTGGATCTTCTTATTGACGATGAAACACAGAAATTGCATCGGAATGAAATACAAATGGCACAATGCCGACTTAAGTAAAAGAAGTCTGACACTTCTTACTGTCTATGATTTGAACCATTCCTGTGACACTAGTTATAGATTCCGATGCTTCACTCCAGGTTTACTGTATCCCTTGGACCATCTTATTGACGATGAAATACAAAAATTGCATCAGATTTGAATAGAAAATGCACAATGATGCCTTTACTACAAGAAGACTTAAAATTCTTACAGACTATGTTTTGAACCACTCCTGTGACACATGTTATAGATTACGATGCTTCACTTCAGAATTACTGTATCCCTCTGACCTTCTTATTGACGATGAAACACAGAAATTGAATCGGAATTAAATACAAAAGGCACAATGTCGACTTAAGTACAAGAAGACTGACTCTTCTTACTGTCTATGTATTGAACCATCCCTGTGATACTAGTAATAGATTCCAATGCTTCACTCCAGGCTTACTGTATCCCTTGTGTCCTTCTTATTGACGATGAAACAGAGAAATTGCGTCGGAATTAAATACAAGAGGCACAATGCCGACTTAAGTACAAGAAGACTGACTCTTCTAACCATGGTTTGAACCGTTCCTGTGACACTAGTTATAAATTCCGATGCTTCACTTCAGGTTTACTGTATCCCTTGGAGCTTCTTATTGACGAAGAAACACAGAAATTGCATCGGAATTAAATACAAACGGCACAATGCAGAAATAAGTACAAGAAGACTGACTCTTCTTACTGTCTATGTTTTGAACCATTCCATTGACACTAATTATAGATTCCGATGCTTCACTCAGGTTTATTGTATCCCTTGGTCCTTCTTACTGACGATAAGACACAGAAATTGCATCGGAATTAAATACAATAGGCACAATGCCGACTTAAGTACAAGAAGACTGACTCTTCTTACGTTCTATGTTTTGAACCATTCCTGTGACACTAGTTATAGATTCCGATGCTTTACTCCAAGTTTACTGTATCCCTTGGACCCTCTTATTGACGATGAATTACAGAAATTGCATCAGAATTAAATACAGAAGGCACAATGCCGACTTAAGGACAAGAAGACTGACTCTCCTTACTGACTTTATTTTGAACCATTCCTGTGACACTAGTTATAGATTCCGATGCTTCACTTCAGGTTTATTGTGTCCCTCTGACCTTCGTATTGCCGATGAAACACAGAAATTGCATCGGAATTAAATAGTAAAGGCACAATGTCGACTTAAGTACAAGAAGACTCACTCATCTTACTGTCTATGATTTGAACCATTCCTGTCACACTAGTTATAGATTCCGATGCTTCACTCCAGGTTTACTGTATCCCTTGGACCTTCTTATTGACGATGAAACACAGAAATTGCATCGGAATTTAATACAAAAGGCACAATGCCGACTTAAGTATATGAAGACCGACTCTTCCTACTGACTATATTTTGAACCATTCCTGTGACACTAGTTATAGATTCCGATGCTTCACTTGAGGTTTACTGTATCCCTTGGACCTTCTTATTGACGATGAAGCACAGAAATTGCATCGGAATTAAATACAATAGGCACAATGCCGACTTAAGTACAAGAAGACTGACTCTTCTTACGTTCTATGTTTTGAAGCATTCCTGTGTCACTAGTTATAGATTCCGATGCTTTACTCCAAGTTTACTGTATCCCTTGGACCCTCTTAATGACGATGAAACACAGAAATTGCATCGCAATTAAATAGAAAAGGCACAATGCCCACTTAAGTGGAAGAAGACTGACTCTTCTTACTGTCTATATTTTGAACCACTCCTGTGACCCTAGTATAGATTCGGATGCTTCACTTCAGGTTTACTGTATCCCTCTGACCTTCTTAATGACGATGAAGCACAGAAATTGCATCGGAATTAAATACAATAGGCACAATGCCGACTTAAGTACAAGAAGACTGACTCTTCTTACGTTCTATGTTTTGAAGCATTCCTGTGACACTAGTTATAGATTGCAATGCTTCACTTCAGGTTTACTGTATCCCCCTGACCTTCTTATTGACGATGAAACACAGAAATTGCATCGGAATTAAATACAACAGGCACAATGCCGACTTAAGTACAAGAAGACTGACTCTTATACTGTCTATGTTTTGAACCATTTCTGTGACACTAGTTATAGAGTCCGATGCTTCACTTCAGGTTTACTGTATCCCTTGGACCTTCTTATTGACGATGAAACACAGAAATTGCGTCGGAATTTAATACAAAAGGCACGATGCCGACGTAACTACAAGAAGACTGACTCTTCTTACTGACTATGCTTTGAACCATTCCCATGACACTAGTTATGGATCCCGATGCTTAACTTCAGGATTACTGTATCCCTCTGACCTTCTTAGTAACGACGAAACACAGAAATTGCATCGGAAATAAATACAAAAAGCACAACGCCGACATAAGTAAAAGAATACTGACTCATCTTACTGTTTATGTTTTGAACCGTCCCTGTGACACTAGTTAAAGATTACGATGCTTCACTCCAGGTTTACTGTATCCCTTTTACCTTCTTATTGACGATGAAACACAGAAATTGCATCAGATTTAAATAGAAAATGCACAGTGATGACTTCAGTACAAGAAGACTTACTATTCTTACAGACTATGTTTTGAACCATTCCTGTGACACTTGTTATAGATTACGATGCTTCACTTCAGGATTACTGTATCCCTCTGACTTTCTTATTGACGATGAAACACAGAAATTGAATCGGAATTAAATACAAAAGGCACAATGTCGACTTAAGTACAAGAAGACTGACTCTTCTTACTGTCTATGTTTTGAACCATCCCTGTGATACTAGTTATAGATTCCGATGCTTCACTCCAGGTTTACTGTATCCCTTGGACCCTCTTATTGACGATGAATTACAGAAATAGCACCGGAATTAAATACAGAAGGCACAATGCCGACTTAAGGACAAGAAGACTGACTCTCCTTACTGACTTTGCTTCGAACCATTCCTGTGACACTAGTTATAGATTCCGATGCTTCACTTCAGGTTTATTGTGTCCCTCTGACCTTCTTATTGACGATGAAACATAGAAATTGCATCGGAATTAAATAGAAAAGGCACAATGTCGACTTAAGTACAAGAAGACTCACTCATCTTACTGTCTATGATTTGAACCATTCCTGTCACACTAGTTATAGATTCCGGTGCTTCACTCCAGGTTTACTGTATCCCTTGGACCTTCTTATTGACGATGAAACACAGAAATTGCATCGGCATTTAATACAAAAGGCACAATGCCGACTTAAGTATATGAAGACCGACTCTTCCTTCTGACTATATTTTGAACCATTCCTGTAACACTAGTTACAGATTCCGATGCTTCACTTGAGGTTTACTGTATCCCTTGGACCTTCTTATTGACGATGAAGCACAGAAATTGCATCGGAATTAAATACAATAGGCACAATGCCGACTTAAGTAAAAGGAGTCTGCACTTCTTACTGTCTATGATTTGAACCATTCCTGTGACACTAGTTATAGATTCCGATGCTTCACTCCAGGTTTACTGTATCCCTTGGACCTTCTTATTGACGATGAAACACAGAAATTGCGTCGGAATTAAATACAAAAGGCACAATGCCGACTTAAGTACAAGAAGACTGACTCTTCTTACCATGTTTTGAACCGTTCCTGTGACACTAGTTATAAATTCCGATGCTTCAATTCAGGTTTACTGTATCCCTTGGACCTTCTTATTGACGAAGAAACACAGAAATTGCATCGGAATTAAATACAAACGGCACAATGCAGAATTAAGTACAAGAAGACTGACTCTTCTTACTGTCTATGTTTTGAACCATTCCATTGACACTAATTATAGATTCCGATGCTTCACTCCAGGTTTACTGTATCCCTCGGACCTTCGTAT
The DNA here is from genome assembly GCF_021461385.2 of Schistocerca piceifrons. Lineage (NCBI taxonomy): Eukaryota > Metazoa > Arthropoda > Insecta > Orthoptera > Acrididae > Schistocerca > Schistocerca piceifrons. The sequence continues at coordinate 38,043 of NW_025728412.1, forward strand.
TGACGATGAAGCACAGAAATTGCATCGGAATTACATACAATAGGCACAATGCCGACTTAAGTACAAGAAGACTGACTCTTCTTACGTTCTATGTTTTGAAGCATTCCTGTGACACTAGTGATAGATTCCGATGCTTTACTCCAAGTTTACTGTATCCCTTGGACCCTCTTATTGACGATGAAACATAGAAATTGCATCGGAATTAAATAGAAAAGGCACAATTCCAACTTAAGTGGAAGAAGACTGACTCTTCTTACTGTCTAAATTTTGAACCACTCCTGTGACCCTAGTATAGATTCGGATGCTTCACTTCAGGTTTACTGTATCCCTCTGACCTTCTTATTGACGATGAAACACAGAAATTGCATCGGAATTAAATAGAAAAGGCACAATGCCGACTTAAGTACAAGACGACTGACTTTTCTTACTGTCTATGTTATGAACCATTCCTGTGACACTAGTAATAAATTCTGATGCATCACTTCAGGTTTACTGTACCCCTTGGACCTTCTTATTGCGATGAAATACAGAAATTGCATCGGAAATAAATACAAAAGGCACAATGCCGTCTGAAGTACAAGAAGACTTACCCTTCTTACTGTCTATGTTTTGAACCATTCCTGTGACACTAGTTATAGATTCCGATGCGTCATTTCAGGTTTACTGTATCCCTCGGACCTTCTTATTGACGATGAAACACAGAAATTACATCGGAATTAAATACAAAAGGCTCAATGCCGACTTAAGTACAAGAAGACTCTCTCTTCTTACTGACTATGATTTGAACCATTCCTGTGACACTAGTTATAGATTGCAATGCTTCACTTCAGGTTTACTGTATCCCCCTCACTTTCTTATTGACGATGAAACACAGAAATTGCATCGGAATTAAATACAAAAGGCACAATGCCGACTTAAGTACAGGAAGACTGACTCTTATACTGTCTATGTTTTGAACCATTTCTGTGACACTAGTTATAGAGTCCGATGCTTCACTTCAGGTTTACTGTATCCCTTGTGCCTTCTTAGTGACGATGAATCACAGAAATTGCATCGGAATTAAATACAAAAGGCACAATGCCGACTTAAGTACAAAAAGACTGACACTTCTTACTGACTATGATTTGAACCATTCCTGTGAAACTAGTTATAGATTCCGATGCTTCACTTCAGGTTTACTGTATCCCTTGGACCTTCTTATTGACGATGAAGCACAGAAATTGCATCGGAATTTAATACAAAAGGCACGATGCCGACGTAACTACAAGAAGACTGACTCTTCTTACTGACTATGCTTTGAACCATTCCTGTGACACTAGTTATGGATCCCGATGCTTAACTTCAGGATTACTGTATCCCTTGGACCTTCTTATTGACGATGAAATACAGAAATTGCATCGGAAATAAATACAAAAGGCACAATGCCGTCTGAAGTACAAGAAGACTTACCCTTCTTACTGTCTATGTTTTGAACCATTCCTGTGACACTAGTTATAGATTGCAATGCTTCACTTCAGGTTTACTGTATCCCCCTGACCTTCTTATTGACGATGAAACACAGAAATTGCATCGGAATTAAATACAAAAGGCACAATTCCGTCTTAAGTACAAGAAGACTGACCCCTCTTACTGTCTATGTTTTGAACCATTCCTGTGACACTAGTTATAGATCCCGATGCGTCATTTCAGGTTTACTGTATCCCTCGGACCTTCTTATTGACGATGAAACACAGAAATTGCATCGGAATTAAATACAAAAGGCTCAATGCCGACTTAAGTACAAGAAGACTGACTCTTCTTACTCACTATGATTTGAACCATTCCTGTGACACTAGTTATAGATTGCAATGCTTCACTTCAGGTTTACTGTATCCCCCTGACCTTCTTATTGACGATGAAACACAGAAATTGCACCGGAAATAAATACAAAAGGCACAATGCCGACTTAAGTACAAGAAGACTGACTCTTATACTGTCTATGTTTTGAACCATTTCTGTGACACTAGTTATAGAGTCCGATGCTTCACTTCAGGTTTACTGTATCCCTTGGACCTTCGTATTGACGACGAAACACAGAAATTGCATCGGAATTTAATACAAAAGGCACGATGCCGACGTAACTACAAGAAGACTGACTCTTCTTACTCACTATGCTTTGAACCATTCCTGTGACACTAGTTATGGATCCCGATGCTTAACTTCAGGATTACTGTATCCCTCTGGCCTTCTTAGTGACGATGAAACACAGAAATTGCATCGGAAATAAATACAAAAAGCATAACGCCGACTTAAGTACAAGAATACTGACTCATCTTACTGTTTATGTTTTGAACCGTCCCTATGACACTAGTTAAAGATTACGATGCTTCACTCGAGGTTTACTGTATCCCTTGGACCTTCTTATTGACGATTAAACACAGAAATTGCATCGGAATTAAATACAAAAGCACAATGCCGACTTACTGACTATGATTTGAACCATTCCTGTGACACTAGTTATGGTTTCCGATGCTTCACTTCAGGATTACTGTAACCCTCTGACCTTCTTATTGACGATGAAACACAGAATTTGAATCGGAATTAAATACAATAGGCACAATGCCGAATTAAGTACAAGAAGACTGATTCTTCTTACTGTCCATATTTGAACCAGTCCTGTGACACTAGTTATAGACTCCGATGCTTCACTCCAGGTTTACTGTATCCCTTGGACCTTCTTATTGACGGTGAAACACTGAAATTGCATCGGAATTAAATACAAATGGCACAATGCCGACTTAAGTAAAAGAAGTCTGACACTTCTTACTGTCTATGATATGAACCATTCCTGTGACACTAGTTATAGATTCCGATGCTTCACTCCAGGTTTACTTTATCCCTTGGACCTTCTTATTGACGATGAAACACAGAAATTGCATCAGATTTAAATAGAAAATGCACAATGATGACTTTAGTACAAGAAGACTTACTATTCTTACAGACTATGTTTTGAACCATTTCTGTGACACTTGTTATAGATTACGATGCTTCACTTCAGGATTACTGTATCCCTCTGACCTTCTTATTGACGATGAAACACAGAAATTGAATCGAAATTAAATACAAAAGGCACAATGTCGACTTAAGTACAAGAAGACTGACTCTTCTTACTGTCTATGTTTTGAACCATCCCTGTGATACTAGTTATAGATTCCGATGCTTCACTCCAGGTTTACTGTATCCCTTGGTCCTTCTTATTGACGATGAAACACAGAAATTGCGTCGGAATTAAATACAAAAGGCACAATGCCGACTTAAGTACAAGAAGACTGACTCTTCTCACTGTCTATGTTTTGAACCATTCCATTGACACTAATTATAGATTCCGATGCTTCACTCCAGGTTTACTGTATCCCTTGGACCTTCTTATTGACTTTAATACACAGAAATTGCATCGGAATTAAATACAATAGGCACAATGCCGACTTAAGTACAAGAAGTCTGACTCTTCTTACGCTCTATGATTTGAACCATTCCTGTGACACTAGTTATAGATTCCGATGCTTTACTTCAAGTTTACCGTATCCCTTGGACCCACGTATTGACGATGAAACACAGAAATTCCATCGGAATTAAATACAGAAGGCACAATGCCGACTTAAGGACAAGAAGACTGACTCTCCTTACTGACTTTGCTTTGAACCATTCCTGTGACACTAGTTATAGATTCCGATGCTTCACTTCAGGTTTATTGTGTCCCTCTGACCTTCTTATTGACGATGAAACACAGAAATTGCATCAAAATTAAATAGAAAAGGCACAATGTCGACTTAAGTACGAGAAGACTGACTCATCTTACTGTTTATGATTTGAGCCGTTCCTGTCACACTAGTTATAGATTCCGATTCTTCACTCAAGGTTTACTGTATCCCTTGGACCTTCTTATTGACGATGAAACACGGAAATTGCATCGGAATTTAATACAAAAGGCACAATGCCGACTTAAGTATATGAAGACCGACTCCTCCTACTGACTATAATTTGAACCATTCCTGTGACACTTGTTATAGATTCCGATGCTTCACTTGAGGTTTACTGTATCCCTTGGACCTTCTTATTGACGATGAAGCACAGAAATTGCATCGGAATTAAATACAATAGGCACAATGCCGACTTAAGTACAAGAAGACTGACTCTTCTTACTGTCTATGTTTCGAACCATTCCTGTGACACTAGTTATAGATTCCGATGCTTCACTCCAGATTTTCTGTATCCCTTGGACCTTCTTATTGACGATGAAGCACAGAAATTGCATCGGAATTATATACAAAAATCACAGCGCCGTCTTAAGTACAAGACGACTGACTTTTCTTACTGTCTATGTTATGAACCATTCCTGTGACACTAGTAATAGATTCTGATGCTTCACTTCAGGTTTACTGTATCCCTTGGACCTTCTTATTGATGATGAAACACAGAAATTGCATCGGAATTAAATACAATAGGCACAATGCCGACTTAAGTACAAGAAGACTGACTCTTCTTACGTTCTATGTTTTGAACCATTCCTGTGACACTAGTTATAGATTCCGATGCTTTACTCCAAGTTTACTGTATCCCTTGGACCCTCTTATTGACGATGAAACACAGAAATTGCATCGGAATTAAAAACAGAAGGCACAATGCCGACTTAAGGACAAGAAGACTGACTCTCCTTACTGACTTTGTTTTGAACCATTCCTGTGACACTAGTTATAGGTTCCGATGCTTCACTTCAGGTTTATTGTGTCCCTCTGACCTTCGTATTGACGATGATACACAGAAATTACATCGGAATTAAATAGAAAAGGCACAATGTCGACTTATGTACAAGAAGACTGACTCATCTTACTGTCTATGATTTGAACCATTCCTGTCACACTCGTTATAGATTCCGATGCTTTACTCCAAGTTTACTGTATCCCATGGACCCTCTTATTGACGATGAAACACAGAAATTGCATCGGAATTAAATACAAAAGGCACAATGCCGACTTAAGTACAAGAAGACAGACTCTTATTACTGTCAATGTTTTGAAAAATTCCTGTGACACTAGTTATAGATTCCGATGGTTCACTTTCGGTTTACTGTATCCCTCTGACCTTCTTATTGACGATGAAACACCTAAATTGCATCGGTATTAAATACAAAAGGCACAATGCCGACTTAAGTACAATAATACTGACTCTTCTTACTGTCTGTGTTTTGAACCATTCCATTGACACTAGTTATAGATTCCGATGCTTCACTCCAGGTTTACTGTATCCCTTGGACCTTGGTATTGCCGATGAAACACAGAAATTGCATCGGAATTAAATAGAAATGGCACAATGGCGACTTAAGTACAAGAAGACTGACTCTTCTTACTGACTATGTTTTGAACCATTCCTGTGACACTAGTTATAGATTCCGATGCTTCACTTCAGGTTTTTGTATCCCCTGGACCTTCTTATTGACGATGGAACACAATATTAAATCGGAATTCAATACAAAAGGCACAAGCAGACTTAAGTACACGAAGACTGACTCTTCTTACAGTCTATGATTTCAACCATTCCTGTAACACTAGTTATAGATTCCGATGTTACACTCGTGGTTTACTGTATCCCATGGACCTTCCTATTGACGATGAAACACAGAAATTGCATCGGAATTAAATACAAAAGGCACAATGCCAACTTAAGTATAAGAAGACTGACTCTTCTTACTGACTTTGTTTTGAACCATTCCTGTGACAGTAGTAATAGAATCCGATGCTTCACTTCAGGTTTACTGTATCCCTTGGACCGTCATATTGACGATGAAACACAGAAATTGCATCGGAATTAAATACAAAAGGCACAGTGACGACTTAAGTACTAGAAGACTGACTCTTCCTACAGTCTATGTTTTAAACCATTCCCGTGTCACTAGTTATAGATTACGATGCTTCACTTCAGGTTTACTGTATCCCTTGGACCTTCTAATTGACGGTGAAAAACAGAAATTGCATCGGAATTAAATACAAAAGGCACAATGCCGACTTAGATACATGAAGGCCAACACTTCCTACTGACTATGTTTGATCCGTTCCTGTGACACTAGTTAAAGATTCCGATACTTCACTTGAGGTTCACTGTATCCCTTGGACCTTCTTCTTGACGATGAAACACAGAAATTGCATCGGAATTAAATACCAAAGGCACAATGCCGATTAAGGTACAAGGAAGACTGACTCTTCTTACTGTCTATGTTTGGAACCATTCCTGTGAAACTAGTTATAGATTCCGATGCTTAACTCCAGGCTTACTGTATCCCTTGGACCCTGTTATTGACGATGAAACACAGAAATTGCATCGGAATTAAATACAAAAGGCACAATGCCGACTTAAGGGCAAGAAGACTGACTCTTCTTACTGACTATGATTTGAACCATTCCTGTGACACTAGCTATAGATTCCGATGCTTCACTTCAGGTTTACTGTATCCCTCTGACTTTCTTAATGACGATGAAACACAGAAATTGCATCGGAATTAAATACAAAAGGCAAAATGCCGACTTAAGTACAAGAAGACTGACTCTTCTTACTGTCTATGTTTTGAACCATTCCTGTGACACTAGTTATAGATTCGGATGCTTCACTTCAGGTATACTGTATCCCTCTGACCTTCTTATTGACGATGAAACACAGAACTTGCATCGGAATAAAACAGTAGAGGCACAATGCCGACTTAAGTACATTAAGACCGACTCTTCCTACTGACTATGTTTTGAACCATCCCTGAGACACTAGTTATAGATTCCGATGCTTCACTTGAGGTTTACTGTATCCCTTGGACCTTCTTATTGACGATGATACACAGAAATTGCATCGGAATTAAATACAAAAGGCTCAATGCCGACTCAAGTACAAGAAGACTGACTCTTCTTACTGTCTATGTTTTGAACCATTCCTGTGACACTAGTTATAGATTCGGATGCTTCACTTCAGGTATACTGTATCCCTCTGACCTTCTTATTGACGATGAAACACAGAACTTGCATCGGAATAAAACAGTAGAGGCACAATGCCGACTTAAGTACATTAAGACCGACTCTTCCTACTGACTATGTTTTGAACCATTCCTGAGACACTAGTTATAGATTCCGATGCTTCACTTGAGGTTTACTGTATCCCTTGGACCTTCTTATTGACGATGATACACAGAAATTGCATCGGAATTAAATACAAAAGGCTCAATGCCGACTCAAGTACAAGAAGACTGACTCTTCTTACTCACTATGATTTGAACCATTCCTGTGACACTAGTTATAGATTGCAATGCTTCACTTCAGGTTTACTGTATCCCCCTGACCTTCTCATTGACGATGAAACACAGAAATTGCATCGGAAATAAATACAAAAGGCACAATGCCGACTTAAGTACAAGAAGACTGACTCTTATACTGTCTATGTTTTGAACCATTTCTGTGACACTAGTTATAGAGTCCGATGCTTCACTTCAGGTTTACTGTATCCCTTGTGCCTTCTTAGTGACGATGAATCACAGAAATTGCATCGGAATTAAATACAAAAGGCACAATGCCGACTTAAGGACAAGAAGACTGACTCTTCTTACTGACTATGCTTTGAACCATTCCTGTGAAACTAGTTATAGATTCCGATGCTTCACTTCAGGTTTACTGTATCCCTTGGACCTTCGTATTGACGACGAAACACAGAAATTGCATCGGAATTTAATACAAAAGGCACGATGCCGACGTAACTACAAGAAGACTGACTCTTCTTACTCACTATGCTTTGAACCATTCCTGTGACACTAGTTATGGATCCCGATGCTTAACTTCAGGATTACTGTATCCCTCTGGCCTTCTTAGTGACGATGAAACACAGAAATTGCATCGGAAATAAATACAAAAAGCATAACGCCGACTTAAGTACAAGAATACTGACTCATCTTACTGTTTATGTTTTAAACCGTCCCTATGACACTAGTTAAAGATTACGATGCTTCACTCGAGGTTTACTGTATCCCTTGGACCTTCTTATTGACGATTAAACACAGAAATTGCATCGGAATTAAATACAAAAGCACAATGCCGACTTACTGACTATGATTTGAACCATTCCTGTGACACTAGTTATGGTTTCCGATGCTTCACTTCAGGATTACTGTAACCCTCTGACCTTCTTATTGACGATGAAACACAGAATTTGAATCGGAATTAAATACAATAGGCACAATGCCGAATTAAGTACAAGAAGACTGATTCTTCTTACTGTCCATATTTGAACCAGTCCTGTGACACTAGTTATAGACTCCGATGCTTCACTCCAGGTTTACTGTATCCCTTGGACCTTCTTATTGACGGTGAAACACTGAAATTGCATCGGAATTAAATACAAATGGCACAATGCCGACTTAAGTAAAAGAAGTCTGACACTTCTTACTGTCTATGATATGAACCATTCCTGTGACACTAGTTATAGATTCCGATGCTTCACTCCAGGTTTACTTTATCCCTTGGACCTTCTTATTGACGATGAAACACAGAAATTGCATCAGATTTAAATAGAAAATGCACATTGATGACTTTAGTACAAGAAGACTTACTATTCTTACAGACTATGTTTTGAACCATTCCTGTGACACTTGTTATAGATTACGATGCTTCACTTCAGGATTACTGTATCCCTCTGACCTTCTTATTGACGATGAAACACAGAAATTGAATCGAAATTAAATACAAAAGGCACAATGTCGACTTAAGTACAAGAAGACTGACTCTTCTTACTGTCTATGTTTTGAACCATCCCTGTGATACTAGTTATAGATTCCGATGCTTCACTCCAGGTTTACTGTATCCATTGGTCCTTCTTATTGACGATGAAACACAGAAATTGCGTCGGAATTAAATACAAAAGGCACAATGCCGACTTAAGTACAAGAAGACTGACTCTTCTCACTGTCTATGTTTTGAACCATTCCATTGACACTAATTATAGATTCCGATGCTTCACTCCAGGTTTACTGTATCCCTTGGACCTTCTTATTGACGATAATACACAGAAATTGCATCGGAATTAAATACAATAGGCACAATGCCGACTTAAGTACAAGAAGTCTGACTCTTCTTACGTTCTATGATTTGAACCATTCCTGTGACACTAGTTATAGATTCCGATGCTTTACTCCAAGTTTACCGTATCCCTTGGACCCACGTATTGACGATGAAACACAGAAATTGCATCGGAATTAAATACAGAAGGCACAATGCCGACTTAAGGACAAGAAGACTGACTCTCCTTACTGACTTTGCTTTGAACCATTCCTGTGACACTAGTTATAGATTCCGATGCTTCACTTCAGGTTTATTGTGTCCCTCTGACCTTCTTATTGGCGATGAAACACAGAAATTGCATCAAAATTAAATAGAAAAGGCACAATGTCGACTTAAGTACGAGAAGACTGACTCATCTTACTGTCTATGATTTGAGCCAATCCTGTCACACTAGTTATAGATTCCGATTCTTCACTCAAGGTTTACTGTATCCCTTGGACCTTCTTATTGACGATGAAACACGGAAATTGCATCGGAATTTAATACAAAAGGCACAATGCCGACTTAAGTATATGAAGACCGACTCCTCCTACTGACTATAATTTGAACCATTCCTGTGACACTAGTTATAGATTCCGATGCTTCACTTGAGGTTTACTGTATCCCTTGGACCTTCTTATTGACGATGAAGCACAGAAATTGCATCGGGATTAAATACAATAGGCACAATGCCGACTTAAGTACAAGAAGACTGACTCTTCTTACTGTCTATGTTTCGAACCATTCCTGTGACACTAGTTATAGATTCCGATGCTTCACTCCAGATTTTCTGTATCCCTTGGACCTTCTTATTGACGATGAAGCACAGAAATTGCTTCGGAATTATATACAAAAATCACAGCGCCGTCTTAAGTACAAGACGACTGACTTTTCTTACTGTCTATGTTATGAACCATTCCTGTGACACTAGTAATAGATTCTGATGCTTCACTTCAGGTTTACTGTATCCCTTGGACCTTCTTATTGATGATGAAACACAGAAATTGCATCGGAATTAAATACAATAGGCACAATGCCGACTTAAGTACAAGAAGACTGACTCTTCTTACGTTCTATGTTTTGAACCATTCCTGTGACACTAGTTATAGATTCCGATGCTTTACTCCAAGTTTACTGTATCCCTTGGACCCTCTTATTGACGATGAAACACAGAAATTGCATCGGAATTAAAAACAGAAGGCACAATGCCGACTTAAGGGCAAGAAGACTGACTCTCCTTACTGACTTTGTTTTGAACCATTCCTGTGACACTAGTTATAGATTCCGATGCTTCACTTCAGGTTTATTGTGTCCCTCTGACCTTCTTATTGACGATGATACACAGAAATTACATCGGAATTAAATAGAAAAGGCACAATGTCGACTTATGTACAAGAAGACTGACTCATCTTACTGTCTATGATTTGAACCATTCCTGTCACACTCGTTATAGATTCCGATGCTTCACTCCAGGTTTACTGTATCCCTTGGACCTTGGTATTGCCGATGAAACACAGAAATTGCATCGGAATTAAATAGAAATGGCACAATGGCGACTTAAGTACAAGAAGACTGACTCTTCTTACTGACTATGTTTTGAACCATTCCTGTGACACTAGTTATAGATTCCGATGCTTCACTTCAGGTTTTTGTATCCCCTGGACCTTCTTATTGACGATGGAACACAATATTAAATCGGAATTCAATACAAAAGGCACAAGCAGACTTAAGTACACGAAGACTGAATCTTCTTACAGTCTATGATTTCAACCATTCCTGTAACACTAGTTATAGATTCCGATGTTACACTCGAGGTTTACTGTATCCCATGGACCTTCCTATTGACGATGAAACACAGAAATTGCATCGGAATTAAATACAAAAGGCACAATGCCAACTTAAGTATAAGAAGACTGACTCTTCTTACTGACTTTGTTTTGAACCATTCCTGTGACAGTAGTAATAGAATCCGATGCTTCACTTCAGGTTTACAGTATCCCTTGGACCGTCATATTGACGATGAAACACAGAACTTGCATCGGAATAAAATAGTAGAGGCACAATGCCGACTAAGTACAAGACGACTGACTTTTCTTACTGTCTAAGATTTGAACCATTCCTGTGACACTAGACATAGATTCCGATGCTTCACTTCAAGTTTACTGTCTCCCTTGGACCTTCTTATTGACGATGATACACAGAAATTGCATCGGAATTAAATACAAAAGACACAATGCTGTCTTAAGTACAAGAAGACTGACCCTTCTTACTGTCTATGATTTGAACCATTCCTGTGACACTAGTTATAGATTGCGATGCGTCACTTCAGGTTTCCTGTATCCCTCTGACCTTCTTATTGACGATGAAACACAGAAATTGCATCGGAATTAAATACAAAAGGCTCAATGCCGACTCAAGTACAAGAAGACTGACTCTTCTTACTGACTATAATTTGAACCATTCATGTGACACTAGTTATAGATTGCGATGCTTCACTTCAGGTTTACTGTATCCCTCTGGCCTTCTTATTGACGGTGAAACACAGAAATTGCATCGGAATTAAATACAAAAGCCACAATGCCGACTTAAGTACATGAAGACTGACTCTTCTTACTGTCTATGATTTGAACCATTCCTGTGACACTAGTTATAGATCCCGATGCTTCACTTCAGGTTTACTGTATCCCTTGGACCTTCTTAGTGACGATGAAACACAGAAATTGCATCGGAATTAAATACAAAAGGCACAATGCCGACTTAAGTACAAGAAGACTGACTCTTCCTACTGTCTATGATTTGAACCATTCCTGTGACACTAGTTATAGATTCCGATGCTACACTCCAGGTTTACAGTACCCTTTGGACCTTCTTATTGACGATGAAACACAGAAATTGCATCGGAAATAAATAGAAAAGGCACAATGTCAACTTAAGTACAAGAAGAATGACTCTTCTTACTGTCGATGATTTGAACCATTCCTGTGACACTAGTTATAGATTCCGATGCTTCACTCCAGGTTTACTGTATCCCTTGGACCTTGTTATTGACGATGAAACACAGAAATTGCATCGGAAATAAATAGAAAAGGCACAATGCCGACTTAAGTACAAGACGACTGACCCGTCCTACTGTCTATGATTTGAACTATTCCTGTGACACTAGTTTTGGATTCCGATGCTTCACTTCAGGTTTACTGTATCCCTATGACCTTCTTATTGACGATGAAACACAGAAATTGCATCGGAATTAAATACAAAAGGCACAATGCCGACTTAAGTACAAGAAGACTGGCTCTTCCTACTGTCTATGATTTGAACCATTCCTGTGACAATAGTTATAGATTCCGATGCTTCACTTCAGGTTTAGTTTATCCCTCTCACCTTATTGCCGATGAAACACAGAAATTGCATCGGTGTTAAATACAAAAGGCTCAATGCCGACTTAAGGACAAGAAGACAGACTCTTCTTACTGACTATGTTTTGAACCATTCCTGTGACACTAGTTATAGATTCCGATGCTTCACTTTAGTTTTACTGTTTCCCTTGGACCTTCTTATTGACGATGAAACACAGAAATTGAATTGGAATTAAATACAATAGGCACAATGCCGACTTAAGTACAAGACGACTGATTCTTCTACTGTCTATGTTTTGAACCATTTCTGTGACACTAGTTATAGAGTCCGATGCTTCACTTCAGGTTTACTGTATCCCTTGGGCCTTCTTATTGACGATGAATCACAGAAATTGCATCGGAATTAAACACAAAAGGCACAATGCCGACTTAAGTACAAAAAGACTGACTCTTCTTACTGTCTATATTTTGAACCATTCCAGTGACACTAGTTATAGATTCCCATGCTTCACTTTAGGTTTACTGTATACCTTGGACCTTCTTATTGACGATGAAACACAGAAATTGCATCGGAATTAAATAGAAAAAGCACAGTGTCGACTTAAGTACAAGAAGATTGACTCGTCTTACTAACTATGATTTAAACCATTCTTGTGACACTAGTTATAGATTCCGATGCTTCACTTCAGGTTTACTGTATACCTTGGACCTTCTTATTGACGATGAAACACAGAAATTGCTTCGGAATTAAATACAAAAGGCACAATGCCGACTTAAGTACAAGAAGACGGACTCCTCTACTGTCTATGTTTTGAACCATTTCTGTGACACTAGTTATAGAGTCCGATGCTTCACTTCAGGTTTACTGTATCCCTTGGCCTTCTTATTGACGATGAATCACAGAAATTGCATCGGAATTAAATACAAAAGGCACAATGTCGACTTAAGTACAAGAAGACTGACTCTTCTTACTGTCTATATTTTGAACCATTCCAGTGACACTAGTTATAGATTCCGATGCTTCATTTCAGGTTTACTGTATACCTTGGACCTTCTTATTGACGATGAAACACAGATATTGCATCGGAATTAAATACAAAAGGCATAATGCCAGCTTAAGTACAAGAAGACTAACTCTTCCTAGTGTCTATGTTTGAACCATTCCTGTGACACTAGTTTTGGAATCCGATGCCTCACTTAAGGTTTACTGTATCCCTCTGACCTTCTAATTGACGATGTAACACAGAAATTGCATCGGAATTAAATACAAAAAGCACAATGCCGACTTAAGTACAAGAAGACTGCCTCTTCCTACTGTCTAAGTTTTGAACCATTCCTGTGACACTAGTTATAGATTCCGATGCTTCACTTCAGGTTTACTGTATCCCTGTGACCTTATTGCCGATGAAACACAGAAATTGCATCGGTATTAAATACAAAAGGCACAATGCCGACTTAAGAACAAGAAGACAAACTCTTCTTACTGACTATGTTTTGAACCAATCCTGTGACACTAGTTATAGATTCCGATGCTTCACTTCAGGTTTACTGTTTCCCTTGGACCTTCTTATTGACGATGAAACACAGAAATTGCATCGGAATTAAATGCAAAATGCACAATGCCGACTTAACTACAAGAAGACTGATTCCTCTACTATCTATGTTTGATCCACTTCTGTGACACTAGTTATAGAGTCCGATGCTTCACTTCAGGTTTACTGTATCCCTTGGGCCTTCTTATTGACGATGAATCACAGAAATTGCATCGGAATTAAATACAAAAGGCACAATGCCGACTTAAGTACAAGAAGACAGACTCTTCTTACTGTCTATATTTTGAACCATCCCAGAGACACTAGTTATAGATTCTGATGCTTCAATTCAGGTTTACTGTATACCTTGGACCTTCTTATTGACGATGAAACACAGAAATTGCATCGGAATTAAATACAAAAATGCACAATGCCGGCTTAAGTACAAGAAGACTGACTCTCCCTTTTGTCTATGTTTTGAACCATTCCTGTGATCCTAGTTTTGGGATCCGTTGCTTCACTTCAGGTTTACTGTGTCCCTCTGACCTTCTTATTGACGATGAAACACAGAAATTGCATCGGAATTAAATAGAAAAGGCACAATGTCAACTTAAGTACAAGAAGACTGACTCGTCTTACTTCCTATACCTTGAACCATTCCTGTGACACTAGTTATAGATTCCGATGCTTCACTTGAGGTTAACTGTATCCCTTGGACCTTGTTATTAACGACGTAACACAGAAATTGCATCGGATTTAAATACAAAAGTCACAATGCCGACTTAAGGACAAGAAGACTGACTCTTCTTACTGACTATCTTTTGAACCATTCCTGTGACACTAGCTATAGATTCCGATGCTTCACTTCAGGTGTACTGTATCCCTCTGACCTTCTTATTGACAATGGAACACAGAAATTGCATCGGAATTAAATACAAATTCCACAATGCCGACTTAAGTACAAGAAGACTGACTCTTTTTACTGTCTATGTTTTGAACCATTCCAGTGACACTAGTTATAGATTCCGATGCTACACTCCAGGTTTACTGTATCCCTTGGACCTTGTTATTGACGATGAAACACAGAAATTGCATCTGAATTAAATAGAAAAGGCACAATGCCGACTTAAGTACAAGAAGACTGACTCTTCTTACTGTCTATGTTTTGAACCATTCCTGTGACACTAGTTATAGATTCCGATGCTTCACTTCATGTTTACTGTATCCCTTGGACCGTCTTATTTGCAATGAAACACAGAAATTGCATCGGAATTAAATGCTAAAGGCACAGTGCCGACTTAAGTACAAGAAGACTGACTCTTCCTAATGTCTATGTTTTGAACCATTCCTGTGTCACTAGTTATAGATTACGATGCTTCACTTCAGGTTTACTGTTTCCCTTGGAGCTTCTTATTGACGATGAAACACAGAAATTGCATCGGAATCAAATACAAAAGGCACAATGCCGACTTAAGTACATGAAGACCAACTCTTCCTACTGACTATGTTTGAACCGTTCCTGTGACACTAGTTATAGATTCCGATGCTTCACTTGAGGTTTACTGTATCCCTTGGATCTTCTTATTGACTATGAAAACACAGAAATTGCATCGGAATTAAATGCAAAAGGCACAATGCCGACTTAAGTACAAGAAGACTGACTCATCTTACTGTCTATGTTCTGAACCATTCCTGTGACACTAGTTATAGATTCCGACGCTTCACTCCAGGTTTACTGTATCCCTTGGACTTTCTTATTGACGATGAAGCACAGAAATTGCATCGGAATTAAATACAAAAGGCACAATGCCGACTTAAGTACAAGAAGACTGACTCATCCCACTGTCTATGTTCTGAACCATTCCTGTGACACTAGTTATAGATTCCGATGCTTCACTTCAGCTTTACTGTACCCCTCTGACCTACATTTTGACGATGAAACACTGATATTGCATCGGAATTAAATAGAAAAGGCACAATGCCGACTTAAGTACAAGAACACTGACTCTTCCTACTGTCTATGTTTTGAACCATTCCTGTGAGACTAGTTATAGATTGCGATGCTTCCCTTCAGGTTTACTCTATCCCTCTGACCTTCTTATTGACGATGAAACACAGAAATTGCATCGGAATTAAATACAAAAGGCACAAAGCCGACTTAAGTACATGAAGACCGACACTACCTACTGACTATGATTTGAACCATTCCTGTGACACTAGTTATAGATTCCGATGCGTCACTTCAGGTTTACTGTATCCCTCTGACCTTCTTATTGACGGTGAAACACAGAAATTGCATCGGAATTAAATACAAGAGGCACAATGCCGACATAAGTACATGGAGACTGACTATTTTTCCTTACTATGATTTGAACCATTCCTGTGAGACTGGTTATAGATTGCGATGCTTCCCTTCAGGTTTACTTTATCCCTCTGACCTTCTTATTGACGATGAAACACAGAAATTGAATCGGAATTAAATACAAAAGGCACAATGCCGACTTAAGTACATGAAGACCGACACTTCCTACTGACTATGATTTGAACCATTCCTGTGACACTAGTTATAGGTTCCGATGCTTCACTTGAGGTTTACTGTATCCCTTGGACCTTTTATTGACGATGAAACACAGAAATTGCCTCGGAATGAAATACAAATGGCACAATGCCGACTTATGTACAAGAAGACTGACTCCTTTTACTGACTATGTTTTGAACCATTCCTGTGAGACTAGTCATAGATTCCGATGCTTCACTTCAGGTTTACTGTATCCCTCTGACCTTCTTATTGACGATGAAACACAGAAATTGCATCGGAATTAAATACAAAAGGCACAATGCCGACTTACGTACATAAAGACCGACACTTCCTACTGACTATGTTTTGAACCATTCCTGTGACACTAGTCATAGATTCCGATGCTTCACTTCAAGTTTACTGTATCCCTTGGACCTTCTTATTGACGATGATACACTGAAATTGCATCGAAACTAAATACAAAAGGCACAATGCCGTCTTAAGTACAAGAAGACTGACCCTTCTTATTGTCTATGATTTGAACCATTCCTGTGACACTAGTTATAGATTCCGATGCGTCACTTCAGGTTTCCTGTATCCGTCTGACCTTCTTATTGACGATGAAACACAGAAATTGCATCGGAATTAAATACAAAAGGCTCAATGCCGACTCAAGTACAAGAAGACTGACACTTCTTACTGACTATAATTTGAACCATTCATGTGACACTAGTTATAGATTGCGATGCTTCACTTCAGGTTTACTGTATCCCTCTGGCCTTCTTATTGACGATGAAACACAGAAATTGCATCGGAATTAAATACAAAAGGCACAATGCCTACTTAAGTACAAGAAGACTGACTCTTCTTACTGTCAATGATTTGAACCATTCCTGTGACACTAGTTATAGATCCCGATGCTTCACTTCAGGTTTACTGTATCCCTTGGACCTTCTTAGGGACGATGAAACACAGAAATTGCATCGGAATTAAATACAAAAGGCACAATGCAGACTTAAGTACAAGAAGACTGACTCTTCCTACTGTCTATGTTTTGAACCATTCTTGTGCCACTAGTTTTAGATTCCGATGCTTCGCTTCACTTTTACTGTATCCCTTGGACCTTCTTATTGACGATGAAACACAGAAATTGCAATGAAATTAAATACAAAAGGCACATTGCCGACTTAAGTACAAGGAGACTGACTCTTCTTACTATCTATGTTTTGAACCATTCCTGTGACACTAGTTATAGATTCCGATGCTTCACTCCAGGTTTTCTGTATCCCTTGGACCTTGTTATTGACGATGAAACACAGAAATTGCATCGGAAATAAATAGAAAAGGCACAATGCCGACTTAAGTACAAGAAGACTGACTCTTCTTACTGACTATGTTTTGAACCATATCTGTGACACTAGTTATAGATTCCGATGCTTCACTTCAGGTTTACTGTATACCTTGGACCTTCTTATTGACGATGAAACACAGAAATTGCATCGGAATTAAATACAAAAGGCACAATGCCGACTTAAGTACAAGAAGACTGACCCTTCCTACTGTCCATGTTTTGAACTATACCTGTGCCACTAGTTTTGGATTCCGACGCTTCACTTCAGGTTTACTGTATCCCTATGACCTTCTTATTGACGATGAAACACAGAAATTGCATCGGAATTAAATACAAAAGGCACATGGCCGACTTAAGTACAAGAAGACTGCCTCTTCCTACTGTCTATGATTTGAACCATTCCTGTGACAATAGTTATAGATTCCGATGCTTCACTTCAGGTTTAGTTTATCCCTCTGACCTTATTGCCTATGAAACACAGAAATTGCATCGGTGTTAAATACAAAAGGCACAATGCCGACTTAAGGACAAGAAGACAGACTCTTCTTACTGACTATGGTTTGAACCATTCCTGTGACACTAGTTATAGATTCGTATGCTTCACTTTAGTTTTACTCTTTCCCTTGGACCTTCTTATTGACGATGAAACACAGAAATTGAATCGGAATTAAATACAATAGGCACAATGCCGACTTAAGTATAAGACGACTGATTTTTCTACTGTCTATGTTTTGAACCATTTCTGTGACACTAGTTATAGAGTCCGATGCTTTACTTCAGGTCTACTGTATCCCTTGGGCCTTCTTATTGACGATGAATCACAGAAATTGCATCGGAATTAAACACAAAAGGCACAATGCCGACTTAAGTACAAAAAGACTGACTCTTCTTACTGTCCATATTTTGAACCATTCCAGTGACACTAGTTATAGATTCCCATGCTTCACTTTAGGTTTACTGTATACCTTGGACCTTCTTATTGACGATGAAACACAGAAATTGCTTCGGAATTAAATACAAAAGGCACAATGCCGACTTAAGTACAAGAAGACGGACTCCTCTACTGTCTATGTTTGAACCATTTCTGTGACACTAGTTATAGAGTTCGATGATTCACTTCAGGTTTACTGTATCCCTTGGCCTTCTTATTGACGATGAATCACAGAAATTGCATCGGAAATAAATACAAAAGGCACAATATCGACTTAAGTACAAGAAGACTGACTCTTCTTACTGTCTATACTTTGAACCATTCCAGTCACACAAATTATAGATTCCGATGCTTCATTTCAGGTTTACTGTATACCTTGGACCTTCTTATTGACGATGAAACACAGAAATTGCATCGGAATTAAATACAAAAGGCACAATGCCGGCTTAAGTACAAGAAGACTGACTCTTCCTAGTGTCTATGTTTGAACCATTCCTGTGACACTAGTTTTGGAATCCGATGCCTCACTTAAGGTTTACTGTATCCCTCTGACCTTCTTATTGACGATGAAACACAGAAATTGCATCGGAATTAAATACAAAAGGCACAATGCCGACTTAAGTACAAGAAGACTGCCTCTTCCTACTGTCTATGTTTTGAACCATTCCTGTGACACTAGTTATAGATTCTGATGCTTCACTTCAGGTTTACTGTATCCCTGTGACCTTAGTGCCGATGAAACACAGAAATTGCATCGGTATTAAATACAAAAGGCACAATGCCGACTTAAGAACAAGAAGACAAACTCTTCTTACTGACTATGTTTTGAACCATTCCTGTGACACTAGTTATAGATTCCGATGCTTCACTTCAGGTTTACTGTTTCCCTTGGACCTTCTTATTGACGATGAAACACAGAAATTGCATCGGAATTAAATGCAAAATGCACAATGCCGACTTAACTACAAGAAGACTGATTCCTCTACTGTCTATGTTTGAACCGCTTCTGTGACACTAGTTACAGTGTCCGATGCTTCATTTCAGGTTTACTGTATCCCTTGGGCCTTCTTATTGACGATGAATCACAGAAATTGCATCGGAATTAAATACAAAAGGCACAATGCCGACTTAAGTACAAGAAGACTGACTCCTCTTACTGTCTATATTTTGAACCATCCCAGAGACACGAGTTATAGTTTCTGATGCTTCAATTCAGGTTTACTGTATACCTTGGACCTTCTTATTGACGATGAAACACAGAAATTGCATCGGAATTAAATACAAAAGGCACAATGCCGGCATAAGTACAAGAAGACTGACTCTCCCTACTGTCTATGATTTGAACCATTCCTGTGATCCTAGTTTTGGGATCCGATGCTTCACTTCAGGGTTACTGTATCCCTCTGACCTTCTTATTGACGATGAAACACAGAAATAGCATCGGAAATAAATAGAAAAGGCACAATGTCAACTTAAGTACAAGAAGACTGACTCGTCTTACTTCCTATACCTTGAACATTCCTGTGACACTAGTTATAGGTTCCGATGCTTCACTTGAGGTTAACTGTATCCCTTGGACCTTGTTATTGACGACGTAACACAGAAATTGCATCGGATGTAAATACAAAAGTCACAATGCCGACTTAAGGACAAGAAGACTGACTCTTCTTACTGACTATTTTTTGAACCATTCCTGTGACACTAGCTATAGATTCCGATGCTTCACTTCAGGTTTACTGTATCCCTCTGACCTTCTTATTGACGATGAAACACAGAAATTGCATCGGAATTAAATACAAATTCCACAATGCCGACTTAAGTACAAGAAGACTGACTCTTCTTACTGTCTATGTTTTGAACCATTCCAGTGACACTAGTTATAGATTCCGATGCTACACTCCAGGTTTACTGTATCCCTTGGACCTTGTTTTTGACGATGAAACACAGAAATTGCATCTGAATAAATTGAAAAGGCACAATGCCGACTTAAGTACAAGAAGACTGACTCTTCTTACTGTCTATGTTTTGAACCACTCCTGTGACACTAGTTATAGATTCCGATGCTTCACTTCATGTTTACTGTATCCCTTGGACCGTCTTATTTGCAATGAAACACAGAAATTGCATCGGAATTAAACACAAAAGGCACAGTGCCGACTTAAGTACAGGAATTCTGACTCTTCCTAATGCCTATGTTTTGAACCATTCCTGTGTCACTAGTTATAGATTACGATGCTTAACTTCAGGTTTACTGTTTCCCTTGAACCTTCTTACTGACGATGAAACACAGAAATTGCATCGGAATTAAATACAAAAGGCACAATGCCGACTTAAGTACATGAAGACCAACTCTTCCTACTGACTATGTTTGAACCGTTCCTGTGACACTAGTTATAGATTCCGATGTTTCACTTGAGGTTTATTGTATCCCTTTGACCTTCTTGTTGACGATGAAACACAGAAATTGCATCGGAATATAATACCAAAGGCACAATGATGATTTAAGTACAAGGAAGACTGACTCGTCTTACTGTCTATGTTTTAACCATTCCTGTGACACTAGTTATGGATTCCGACGTTTCACTCCAGGTTTACTGTTTCCCTTGGACCTTCTTATTGACGATGAAACACAGAAATTGCATCGGAATTAAATACAAAAGGCACATTGCCGACTTAAGTACATGAAGACCGACACTTCCTACTGTCTATGATTTGAACCATTCCTGTGACACTAGTTATAGATTCCGATGCTTCACTTGAGGTTTACTGTATCCCTTGGAGCTTCTTATTGACTATGAAACACAGAAATTGCATCGGAATTAAATGCAAAAGGCACAATGCCGACTTAAGTACAAGAAGACTGACTCATCTTACTGTCTATGTTCTGAACCACTCCTGTGACACTAGTTATAGATTCCGACGCTTCACTCCAGTTTTACTGTATCCCTTGGACCTTGTTATTGCCGATGAAACACAGAAATTGCATCGGAATTAAATAGAAATGGCACAATGGCGACTTAAGTACAAGAAGACTGACTCTTCTTACTGACTATGTTTTGAACCATTCCTGTGACACTAGTTATAGATTCCGATGCTTCACTTCAGGTTTTTGTATCCCCTGGACCTTCTTATTGACGATGGAACACAATATTAAATCGGAATTCAATACAAAAGGCACAAGCAGACTTAAGTACACGAAGACTGACTCTTCTTACAGTCTATGATTTCAACCATTCCTGTAACACTAGTTATAGATTCCGATGTTACACTCGAGGTTTACTGTATCCCATGGACCTTCCTATTGACGATGAAACACAGAAATTGCATCGGAATTAAATACAAAAGGCACAATGCCAACTTAAGTATAAGAAGACTGACTCTTCTTACTGACTTTGTTTTGAACCATTCCTGTGACAGTAGTAATAGAATCCGATGCTTCACTTCAGGTTTACTGTATCCCTTGGACCGTCATATTGACGATGAAACACAGAAATTGCATCGGAATTAAATACAAAAGGCACAGTGACGACTTAAGTACTAGAAGACTGACTCTTCCTACAGTCTATGTTTTAAACCATTCCCGTGTCACTAGTTATAGATTACGATGCTTCACTTCAGGTTTGCTGTATCCCTTGGACCTTCTAATTGACGGTGAAACACAGAAATTGCATCGGAATTAAATACAAAAGGCACAATGCCGACTTAGATACATGAAGACCAACACTTCCTACTGACTATGTTTGATCCGTTCCTGTGACACTAGTTAAAGATTCCGATTCTTCCCTTGAGGTTTACTGTATCCCTTGGACCTTCTTCTTGACGATGAAACACAGAAATTGCATCGGAATTAAATACCAAAGGCACAATGCCGATTAAGGTACAAGGAAGACTGACTCTTCTTACTGTCTATGTTTGGAACCATTCCTGTGAAACTAGTTATAGATGCCGATGCTTAACTCCAGGCTTACTGTATCCCTTGGACCCTGTTATTGACGATGAAACACAGAAATTGCATCGGAATTAAATACAAAAGGCACAATGCCGCCTTAAGGGCAAGAAGACTGACTCTTCTTACTGACTATGATTTGAACCATTCCTGTGACACTAGCTATAGATTCCGATGCTTCACTTCAGGTTTACTGTATCCCTCTGACTTTCTTAATGACGATGAAACACAGAAATTGCATCGGAATTAAATACAAAAGGCAAAATGCCGACTTAAGTACAAGAAGACTGACTCTTCTTACTGTCTATGTTTTGAACCATTCCTGTGACACTAGTTATAGATTCGGATGCTTCACTTCAGGTATACTGTATCCCTCTGACCTTCTTATTGACGATGAAACACAGAACTTGCATCGGAATAAAACAGTAGAGGCACAATGCCGACTTAAGTACATTAAGACCGACTCTTCCTACTGACTATGTTTTGAACCATTCCTGAGACACTAGTTATAGATTCCGATGCTTCACTTGAGGTTTACTGTATCCCTTGGACCTTCTTATTGACGATGATACACAGAAATTGCATCGGAATTAAATACAAAAGGCTCAATGCCGACTCAAGTACAAGAAGACTGACTCTTCTTACTGACTATAATTTGAACCATTCATGTGACACTAGTTATAGATTGCGATGCTTCACTTCAGGTTTACTGTATCCCTCTGGCCTTCTTGTTGACGATGAAACACAGAAATTGCATCGGAATTAAATACAAAAGGCAAAATGCCGACTTAAGTACAAGAAGAATGACTCTTCTTACTGTCTATGTTTTGAACCATTCCTGTGACACTAGTTATAGATTCGGATGCTTCACTTCAGGTATACTGTATCCCTCTGACCTTCTTATTGACGATGAAACACAGAACTTGCATCGGAATAAAATAGTAGAGGCACAATGCCGACTAAGTACAACACGACTGACTTTTCTTACTATCTAAGATTTGAACCATTCCTGTGACACTAGTCATAGATTCCGATGCTTCACTTCAAGTTTACTGTATCCCTTGGACCTTCTTATTGACGATGATACACAGAAATTGCATCGGAATTAAATACAAAAGACACAATGCTGTCTTAAGTACAAGAAGACTGACCCTTCTTACTGTCTATGATTTGAACCATTCCTGTAACACTAGTTATAGATTGCGATGCGTCACTTCAGGTTTCCTGTATCCCTCTGACCTTCTTATTGACGATGAAACACAGAAATTGCATCGGAATTCAATACAAAAGGCACAATGCCGACTTAAGTACAAGAAGACTGACTCCTCTTACTGTCTATATTTTGAACCATCCCAGAGACACGAGTTATAGTTTCTGATGCTTCAATTCAGGTTTACTGTATACCTTGGACCTTCTTATTGACGATGAAACACAGAAATTGCATCGGAATTAAATACAAAAGGCACAATGCCGGCATAAGTACAAGAAGACTGACTCTCCCTACTGTCTATGATTTGAACCATTCCTGTGATCCTAGTTTTGGGATCCGATGCTTCACTTCAGGGTTACTGTATCCCTCTGACCTTCTTATTGACGATGAAACACAGAAATAGCATCGGAATTAAATAGAAAAGGCACAATGTCAACTTAAGTACAAGAAGACTGACTCGTCTTACTTCCTATACCTTGAACATTCCTGTGACACTAGTTATAGGTTCCGATGCTTCACTTGAGGTTAACTGTATCCCTTGGACCTTGTTATTGACGACGTAACACAGAAATTGCATCGGATGTAAATACAAAAGTCACAATGCCGACTTAAGGACAAGAAGACTGACTCTTCTTACTGACTATTTTTTGAACCATTCCTGTGACACTAGCTATAGATTCCGATGCTTCACTTCAGGTTTACTGTATCCCTCTGACCTTCTTATTGACGATGAAACACAGAAATTGCATCGGAATTAAATACAAATTCCACAATGCCGACTTAAGTACAAGAAGACTGACTCTTCTTACTGTCTATGTTTTGAACCATTCCAGTGACACTAGTTATAGATTCCGATGCTACACTCCAGGTTTACTGTATCCCTTGGACCTTGTTTTTGACGATGAAACACAGAAATTGCATCTGAATAAATTGAAAAGGCACAATGCCGACTTAAGTACAAGAAGACTGACTCTTCTTACTGTCTATGTTTTGAACCACTCCTGTGACACTAGTTATAGATTCCGATGTTTCACTTCATGTTTACTGTATCCCTTGGACCGTCTTATTTGCAATGAAACACAGAAATTGCATCGGAATTAAACACAAAAGGCACAGTGCCGACTTAAGTACAGGAATTCTGACTCTTCCTAATGTCTATGTTTTGAACCATTCCTGTGTCACTAGTTATAGATTACGATGCTTGACTTCAGGTTTACTGTTTCCCTTGAACCTTCTTATTGACGATGAAACACAGAAATTGCATCGGAATTAAATACAAAAGGCACAATGCCGACTTAAGTACATGAAGACCAACTCTTCCTACTGACTATGTTTGAACCGTTCCTGTGACACTAGTTATAGATTCCGATGTTTCACTTGAGGTTTACTGTATCCCTTTGACCTTCTTGTTGACGATGAAACACAGAAATTGCATCGGAATTTAATACCAAAGGCACAATGATGATTTAAGTACAAGGAAGACTGACTCGTCTTACTGTCTATGTTTTAACCATTCCTGTGACACTAGTTATGGATTCCGACGTTTCACTCCAGGTTTACTGTTTCCCTTGGACCTTCTTATTGACGATGAAACACAGAAATTGCATCGGAATTAAATACAAAAGGCACAATGCCGACTTAAGTACATGAAGACCGACACTTCCTACTGTCTATGATTTGAACCATTCCTGTGACACTAGTTATAGATTCCGATGCTTCACTTGAGGTTTACTGTATCCCTTGGAGCTTCTTATTGACTATGAAACACAGAAATTGCATCGGAATTAAATGCAAAAGGCACAATGCCGACTTAAGTACAAGAAGACTGACTCATCTTACTGTCTATGTTCTGAACCACTCCTGTGACACTAGTTATAGATTCCGACGCTTCACTCCAGTTTTACTGTATCCCTTGGACCTTGTTATTGCCGATGAAACACAGAAATTGCATCGGAATTAAATAGAAATGGCACAATGGCGACTTAAGTACAAGAAGACTGACTCTTCTTACTGACTATGTATTGAACCATTCCTGTGACACTAGTTATAGATTCCGATGCTTCACTTCAGGTTTTTGTATCCCCTGGACCTTCTTATTGACGATGGAACACAATATTAAATCGGAATTCAATACAAAAGGCACAAGCAGACTTAAGTACACGAAGACTGACTCTTCTTACAGTCTATGATTTCAACCATTCCTGTAACACTAGTTATAGATTCCGATGTTACACTCGAGGTTTACTGTATCCCATGGACCTTCCTATTGACGATGAAACACAGAAATTGCATCGGAATTAAATACAAAAGGCACAATGCCAACTTAAGTATAAGAAGACTGACTCTTCTTACTGACTTTGTTTTGAACCATTCCTGTGACAGTAGTAATAGAATCCGATGCTTCACTTCAGGTTTACTGTATCCCTTGGACCGTCATATTGACGATGAAACACAGAAATTGCATCGGAATTAAATACAAAAGGCACAGTGACGACTTAAGTACTAGAAGACTGACTCTTCCTACAGTCTATGTTTTAAACCATTCCCGTGTCACTAGTTATAGATTACGATGCTTCACTTCAGGTTTACTGTATCCCTTGGACCTTCTAATTGACGGTGAAACACAGAAATTGCATCGGAATTAAATACAAAAGGCACAATGCCGACTTAGATACATGAAGACCAACACTTCCTACTGACTATGTTTGATCCGTTCCTGTGACACTAGTTAAAGATTCCGATTCTTCACTTGAGGTTTACTGTATCCCTTGGACCTTCTTCTTGACGATGAAACACAGAAATTGCATCGGAATTAAATACCAAAGGCACAATGCCGATTAAGGTACAAGGAAGACTGACTCTTCTTACTGTCTATGTTTGGAACCATTCCTGTGAAACTAGTTATAGATGCCGATGCTTAACTCCAGGCTTACTGTATCCCTTGGACCCTGTTATTGACGATGAAACACAGAAATTGCATCGGAATTAAATACAAAAGGCACAATGCCGACTTAAGGGCAAGAAGACTGACTCTTCTTACTGACTATGATTTGAACCATTCCTGTGACACTAGCTATAGATTCCGATGCTTCACTTCAGGTTTACTGTATCCCTCTGACTTTTTTAATGACGATGAAACACAGAAATTGCATCGGAATTAAATACAAAAGGCAAAATGCCGACTTAAGTACAAGAAGACTGACTCTTCTTACTGTCTATGTTTTGAACCATTCCTGTGACACTAGTTATAGATTCGGATGCTTCACTTCAGGTATACTGTATCCCTCTGACCTTCTTATTGACGATGAAACACAGAACTTGCATCGGAATAAATCAGTAGAGGCACAATGCCGACTTAAGTACATTAAGACCGACTCTTCCTACTGACTATGTTTTGAACCATTCCTGAGACACTAGTTATAGATTCCGATGCTTCACTTGAGGTTTACTGTATCCCTTGGACCTTCTTATTGACGATGATACACAGAAATTGCATCGGAATTAAATACAAAAGGCTCAATGCCGACTCAAGTACAAGAAGACTGACTCTTCTTACTGACTATAATTTGAACCATTCATGTGACACTAGTTATAGATTGCGATGCTTCACTTCAGGTTTACTGTATCCCTCTGGCCTTCTTGTTGACGATGAAACACAGAAATTGCATCGGAATTAAATACAAAAGGCAAAATGCCGACTTAAGTACAAGAAGACTGACTCTTCTTACTGTCTATGTTTTGAACCATTCCTGTGACACTAGTTATAGATTCGGATGCTTCACTTCAGGTATACTGTATCCCTCTGACCTTCTTATTTACGATGAAACACAGAACTTGCATCGGAATAAATCAGTAGAGGCACAATGCCGACTTAAGTACATTAAGACCGACTCTTCCTACTGACTATGTTTTGAACCATTCCTGAGACACTAGTTATAGATTCCGATGCTTCACTTGAGGTTTACTTTATCCCTTGGACCTTCTTATTGACGATGATACACAGAAATTGCATCGGAATTAAATACAAAAGGCTCAATGCCGACTCAAGTACAAGAAGACTGACTCTTCTTACTGACTATAATTTGAACCATTCATGTGACACTAGTTATAGATTGCGATGCTTCACTTCAGGTTTACTGTATCCCTCTGGCCTTCTTGTTGACGATGAAACACAGAAATTGCATCGGAATTAAATACAAAAGGCAAAATGCCGACTTAAGTACAAGAAGACTGACTCTTCTTACTGTCTATGTTTTGAACCATTCCTGTGACACTAGTTATAGATTCGGATGCTTCACTTCAGGTATACTGTATCCCTCTGACCTTCTTATTGACGATGAAACACAGAACTTGCATCGGAATAAAATAGTAGAGGCACAATGCCGACTAAGTACAACACGACTGACTTTTCTTACTGTCTAAGATTTGAACCATTCCTGTGACACTAGTCATAGATTCCGATGCTTCACTTCAAGTTTACTGTATCCCTTGGACCTTCTTATTGACGATGAAACACAGAAATTGCATCGGAATTACATACAAAAGGCTCAATGCCGACTCAAGTACAAGAAGACTGACTCTTCTTACTGACTATAATTTGAAGCATTCATGTGACACTAGTTATAGATTGCGATGCTTCACTTCAGGTTTACTGTATCCCTCTGGCCTTCTTATTGACGGTGAAACACAGAAATTGCATCGGAATTAAATACAAAAGCCACAATGCCGACTTAAGTACATGAAGACTGACTCTTCTTACTGTCTATGATTTGAACCATTCCTGTGACACTAGTTATAGATCCCGATGCTTCACTTCAGGTTTACTGTATCCCTTGGACCTTCTTAGTGACGATGAAACACAGAAATTGCATCGGAATTAAATACAAAAGGCACAATGCCGACTTAAGTACAAGAAGACTGACTCTTCCTACTGTCTATGATTTGAACCATTCCTGTGACACTAGTTATAGATTCCGATGCTACACTCCAGGTTTACAGTACCCTTTGGACCTTCTTATTGACGATGAAACACAGAAATTGCATCGGAAATAAATAGAAAAGGCACAATGTCAACTTAAGTACAAGAAGAATGACTCTTCTTACTGTCGATGATTTGAACCATTCCTGTGACACTAGTTATAGATTCCGATGCTTCACTCCAGGTTTACTGTATCCCTTGGACCTTGTTATTGACGATGAAACACAGAAATTGCATCGGAAATAAATAGAAAAGGCACAATGCCGACTTAAGTACAAGACGACTGACCCTTCCTACTGTCTATGATTTGAACTATTCCTGTGACACTAGTTTTGGATTCCGATGCTTCACTTCAGGTTTACTGTATCCCTATGACCTTCTTATTGACGATGAAGCACAGAAATTGCATCGGAATTAAATACAAAAGGCACAATGCCGACTTAAGTACAAGAAGACTGGCTCTTCCTACTGTCTATGATTTGAACCATTCCTGTGACAATAGTTATAGATTCCGATGCTTCACTTCAGGTTTAGTTTATCCCTCTCACCTTATTGCCGATGAAACACAGAAATTGCATCGGTGTTAAATACAAAAGGCTCAATGCCGACTTAAGGACAAGAAGACAGACTCTTCTTACTGACTATGTTTTGAACCATTCCTGTGACACTAGTTATAGATTCCGATGCTTCACTTTAGTTTTACTGTTTCCCTTGGACCTTCTTATTGTCGATGAAACACAGAAATTGAATTGGAATTAAATACAATAGGCACAATGCCGACTTAAGTACAAGACGACTGATTCTTCTACTGTCTATGTTTTGAACCATTTCTGTGACACTAGTTATAGAGTCCGATGCTTCACTTCAGGTTTACTGTATCCCTTGGGCCTTCTTATTGACGATGAATCACAGAAATTGCATCGGAATTAAACACAAAAGGCACAATGCCGACTTAAGTACAAAAAGACTGACTCTTCTTACTGTCTATATTTTGAACCATTCCAGTGACACTAGTTATAGATTCCCATGCTTCACTTTAGGTTTACTGTATACCTTGGACCTTCTTATTGACGATGAAACACAGAAATTGCATCGGAATTAAATAGAAAAAGCACAGTGTCGACTTAAGTACAAGAAGATTGACTCGACTTACTAACTATGATTTGAACCATTCCTGTGACACTAGTTATAGATTCCGATGCTTCACTTCAGGTTTACTGTATACCTTGGACCTTCTTATTGACGATGAAACACAGAAATTGCTTCGGAATTAAATACAAAAGGCACAATGCCGACTTAAGTACAAGAAGACGGACTCCTCTACTGTCTATGTTTTGAACCATTTCTGTGACACTAGTTGTAGAGTCCGATGCTTCACTTCAGGTTTACTGTATCCCTTGGCCTTCTTATTGACGATGAATCACAGAAATTGCATCGGAATTAAATACAAAAGGCACAATGTCGACTAAAGTACAAGAAGACTGACTCTTCTTACTGTCTATCTTTTGAACCATTCCAGTGACACTAGTAATAGATTCCGATGCTTCATTTCAGGTTTACTGTATACCTTGGACCTTCTTATTGACGATGAAACACAGAAATTGCATCGGAATTAAATACAAAAGGCAAAATGCCGGCTTAAGTACAAGAAGACTGACTCTTCCTAGTGTCTATGTTTGAACCATTCCTGTGACACTAGTTTTGGAATCCGATGCCTCACTTAAGGTTTACTGTATCCCTCTGACCTTCTAATTGACGATGAAACACAGAAATTGCATCGGAATTAAATACAAAAAGCACAATGCCGACTTAAGTACAAGAAGACTGCCTCTTCCTACTGTCTATGTTTTGAACAATTCCTGTGACACTAGTTATAGATTCCGATGCTTCACTTCAGGTTTACTGTATCCCTGTGACCTTATTGCCGATGAAACACAGAAATTGCATCGGTATTAAATACAAAAGGCACAATGCCGACTTAAGAACAAGAAGACAAACTCTTCTTACTGACTATGTTTTGAACCATTCCTGTGACACTAGTTATAGATTCCGATGCTTCACTTCAGGTTTACTGTTTCCCTTGGACCTTCTTATTGACGATGAAACACAGAAATTGCATCGGAATTAAATGCAAAATGCACAATGCCGACTTAACTACAAGAAGACTGATTCCTCTACTATCTATGTTTGAGCCACTTCTGTGACACTAGTTATAGAGTCCGATGCTTCACTTCAGGTTTACTGTATCCCTTGGGCCTTCTTATTGACGATGAATCACAGAAATTGCATCGGAATTAAATACAAAAGGCACAATGCCGACTTAAGTACAAGAAGACAGACTCTTCTTACTGTCTATTTTTTGAACCATCCCAGAGACACTAGTTATAGATTCTGATGCTTCAATTCAGGTTTACTGTATACCTTGGACCTTCTTATTGACGATGAAACACAGAAATTGCATCGGAATTAAATACAAAAATGCACAATGCCGGCTTAAGTACAAGAAGACTGACTCTCCCTATTGTCTATGTTTTGAACCATTCCTGTGATCCTAGTTTTGGGATCCGTTGCTTCACTTCAGGTTTACTGTGTCCCTCTGACCTTCTTATTGACGATGAAACACAGAAATTGCATCGGAATTAAATAGAAAAAGCACAATGTCAACTTAAGTACAAGAAGACTGACTCGTCTTTCTTCCTATACCTTGAACCATTCCTGTGACACTAGTTATAGATTCCGATGCTTCACTTGAGGTTAACTGTATCCCTTGGACCTTGTTATTAACGACGTAACACAGAAATTGCATCGGATTTAAATACAAAAGTCACAATGCCGACTTAAGGACAAGAAGACTGACTCTTCTTACTGACTATCTTTTGAACCATTCCTGTGACACTAGCTATAGATTCCGATGCTTCACTTCAGGTTTACTGTATCCCTCTGGCCTTTTTATTGACGGTGAAACACAGAAATTGCATCGGAATTAAATACAAAAGCCACAATGCCGACTTAAGTACATGAAGACTGACTCTTCTTACTGTCTATGATTTGAACCATTCCTGTGACACTAGTTATAGATCCCGATGCTTCACTTCAGGTTTACTGTATCCCTTGGACCTTCTTAGTGACGATGAAACACAGAAATTGCATCGGAATTAAATACAAAAGGCACAATGCCGACTTAAGTACAAGAAGACTGACTCTTCCTACTGTCTATGATTTGAACCATTCCTGTGACACTAGTTATAGATTCCGATGCTACACTCCAGGTTTACAGTACCCTTTGGACCTTCTTATTGACGATGAAACACAGAAATTGCATCGGAAATAAATAGAAAAGGCACAATGTCAACTTAAGTACAAGAAGAATGACTCTTCTTACTGTCGATGATTTGAACCATTCCTGTGACACTAGTTATAGATTCCGATGCTTCACTCCAGGTTTACTGTATCCCTTGGACCTTGTTATTGACGATGAAACACAGAAATTGCATCGGAAATAAATAGAAAAGGCACAATGCCGACTTAAGTACAAGACGACTGACCCTTCCTACTGTCTATGATTTGAACTATTCCTGTGACACTAGTTTTGGATTCCGATGCTTCACTTCAGGTTTACTGTATCCCTATGACCTTCTTATTGACGATGAAACACAGAAATTGCATCGGAATTAAATACAAAAGGCACAATGCCGACTTAAGTACAAGAAGACTGGCTCTTCCTACTGTCTATGATTTGAACCATTCCTGTGACAATAGTTATAGATTCCGATGCTTCACTTCAGGTTTAGTTTATCCCTCTCACCTTATTGCCGATGAAACACAGAAATTGCATCGGTGTTAAATACAAAAGGCTCAATGCCGACTTAAGGACAAGAAGACAGACTCTTCTTACTGACTATGTTTTGAACCATTCCTGTGACACTAGTTATAGATTCCGATGCTTCACTTTAGTTTTACTGTTTCCCTTGGACCTTCTTATTGTCGATGAAACACAGAAATTGAATTGGAATTAAATACAATAGGCACAATGCCGACTTAAGTACAAGACGACTGATTCTTCTACTGTCTATGTTTTGAACCATTTCTGTGACACTAGTTATAGAGTCCGATGCTTCACTTCAGGTTTACTGTATCCCTTGGGCCTTCTTATTGACGATGAATCACAGAAATTGCATCGGAATTAAACACAAAAGGCACAATGCCGACTTAAGTACAAAAAGACTGACTCTTCTTACTGTCTATATTTTGAACCATTCCAGTGACACTAGTTATAGATTCCCATGCTTCACTTTAGGTTTACTGTATACCTTGGACCTTCTTATTGACGATGAAACACAGAAATTGCATCGGAATTAAATAGAAAAAGCACAGTGTCGACTTAAGTACAAGAAGATTGACTCGACTTACTAACTATGATTTGAACCATTCCTGTGACACTAGTTATAGATTCCGATGCTTCACTTCAGGTTTACTGTATACCTTGGACCTTCTTATTGACGATGAAACACAGAAATTGCTTCGGAATTAAATACAAAAGGCACAATGCCGACTTAAGTACAAGAAGACGGACTCCTCTACTGTCTATGTTTTGAACCATTTCTGTGACACTAGTTGTAGAGTCCGATGCTTCACTTCAGGTTTACTGTATCCCTTGGCCTTCTTATTGACGATGAATCACAGAAATTGCATCGGAATTAAATACAAAAGGCACAATGTCGACTAAAGTACAAGAAGACTGACTCTTCTTACTGTCTATCTTTTGAACCATTCCAGTGACACTAGTAATAGATTCCGATGCTTCATTTCAGGTTTACTGTATACCTTGGACCTTCTTATTGACGATGAAACACAGAAATTGCATCGGAATTAAATACAAAAGGCAAAATGCCGGCTTAAGTACAAGAAGACTGACTCTTCCTAGTGTCTATGTTTGAACCATTCCTGTGACACTAGTTTTGGAATCCGATGCCTCACTTAAGGTTTACTGTATCCCTCTGACCTTCTAATTGACGATGAAACACAGAAATTGCATCGGAATTAAATACAAAAAGCACAATGCCGACTTAAGTACAAGAAGACTGCCTCTTCCTACTGTCTATGTTTTGAACCATTCCTGTGACACTAGTTATAGATTCCGATGCTTCACTTCAGGTTTACTGTATCCCTGTGACCTTATTGCCGATGAAACACAGAAATTGCATCGGTATTAAATACAAAAGGCACAATGCCGACTTAAGAACAAGAAGACAAACTCTTCTTACTGACTATGTTTTGAACCATTCCTGTGACACTAGTTATAGATTCCGATGCTTCACTTCAGGTTTACTGTTTCCCTTGGACCTTCTTATTGACGATGAAACACAGAAATTGCATCGGAATTAAATGCAAAATGCACAATGCCGACTTAACTACAAGAAGACTGATTCCTCTACTATCTATGTTTGAACCACTTCTGTGACACTAGTTATAGAGTCCGATGCTTCACTTCAGGTTTACTGTATCCCTTGGGCCTTCTTATTGACGATGAATCACAGAAATTGCATCGGAATTAAATACAAAAGGCACAATGCCGACTTAAGTACAAGAAGACAGACTCTTCTTACTGTCTATTTTTTGAACCATCCCAGAGACACTAGTTATAGATTCTGATGCTTCAATTCAGGTTTACTGTATACCTTGGACCTTCTTATTGACGATGAAACACAGAAATTGCATCGGAATTAAATACAAAAATGCACAATGCCGGCTTTAGTACAAGAAGACTGACTCTCCCTATTGTCTATGTTTTGAACCATTCCTGTGATCCTAGTTTTAGGATCCGTTGCTTCACTTCAGGTTTACTGTGTCCCTCTGACCTTCTTATTGACGATGAAACACAGAAATTGCATCGGAATTAAATAGAAAAGGCACAATGTCAACTTAAGTACAAGAAGACTGACTCGTCTTACTTCCTATACCTTGAACCATTCCTGAGACACTAGTTATAGATTCCGATGCTTCACTTGAGGTTAACTGTATCCCTTGGACCTTGTTATTAACGACGTAACACAGAAATTGCATCGGATTTAAATACAAAAGTCACAATGCCGACTTAAGGACAAGAAGACTGACTCTTCTTACTGACTATCTTTTGAACCATTCCTGTGACACTAGCTATAGATTCCGATGCTTCACTTCAGGTTTACTGCAT
This sequence comes from Schistocerca piceifrons, assembly GCF_021461385.2. Classification (NCBI taxonomy): domain Eukaryota; kingdom Metazoa; phylum Arthropoda; class Insecta; order Orthoptera; family Acrididae; genus Schistocerca; species Schistocerca piceifrons. Next base: position 73,159 of record NW_025728412.1, read on the forward strand.
CCCTCTGACCTTCTTATTGACAATGAAACACAGAAATTGCATCGGAATTAAATACAAATTCCACAATGCCGACTTAAGTACAAGAAGACTGACTCTTTTTACTGTCTATGTTTTGAACCATTCCAGTGACACTAGTTATAGATTCCGATGCTACACTCCAGGTTTACTGTATCCCTTGGACCTTGTTATTGACGATGAAACACAGAAATTGCATCTGAATTAAATAGAAAAGGCACAATGCCGACTTAAGTACAAGAAGACTGACTCTTCTTACTGTCTATGTTTTGAACCATTCCTGTGACACTAGTTATAGATTCCGATGCTTCACTTCATGTTTACTGTATCCCTTGGACCGTCTTATTTGCAATGAAACACAGAAATTGCATCGGAATTAAATGCTAAAGGCACAGTGCCGACTTAAGTACAAGAAGACTGACTCTTCCTAATGTCTATGCTTTGAACCATTCCTGTGTCACTAGTTATAGATTACGATGCTTCACTTCAGGTTTACTGTTTCCCTTGGAGCTTCTTATTGACGATGAAACACAGAAATTGCATCGGAATCAAATACAAAAGGCACAATGCCGACTTAAGTACATGAAGACCAACTCTTCCTACTGACTATGTTTGAACCGTTCCTGTGACACTAGTTATAGATTCCGATGCTTCACTTGAGGTTTACTGTATCCCTTGGATCTTCTTATTGACTATGAAAACACAGAAATTGCATCGGAATTAAATGCAAAAGGCACAATGCCGACTTAAGTACAAGAAGACTGACTCATCTTACTGTCTATGTTCTGAACCATTCCTGTGACACTAGTTATAGATTCCGACGCTTCACTCCAGGTTTACTGTATCCCTTGGACCTTCTTATTGACGATGAAGCACAGAAATTGCATCGGAATTAAATACAAAAGGCACAATGCCGACTTAAGTACAAGAAGACAGACTCTTCCTACTGTCTATGTTTTGAACCATTCCTGTGAGACTAGTTATAGATTGCGATGCTTCCCTTCAGGTTTACTGTATCCCTCTGACCTTCTTATTGACGATGAAACACAGAAATTGCATCGGAATTAAATACAAAAGGCACAAAGCCGACTTAAGTACATGAAGACCGACACTACCTACTGAAAATGATTTGAACCATTCCTGTGACACTAGTTATAGATTCCGATGCGTCACTTCTGGTTTACTGTATCCCTCTGACCTTCTTATTTACGGTGAAACACAGATATTGCATCGGAATTAAATACAAGAGGCACAATGCCGACATAAGTACATGAAGACTGACTATTTTTCCTTACTATGATTTGAACCATTCCTGTGAGACTGGTTATAGATTGCGATGCTTCCCTTCAGGTTTACTTTATCCCTCTGACCTTCTTATTGACGATGAAACACAGAAATTGAATCGGAATTAAATACAAAAGGCACAATGCCGACTTAAGTACATGAAGACCGACACTTCCTACTGACTATGATTTGAACCATTCCTGTGACACTAGTTATAGGTTCCGATGCCTCACTTGAGGTTTACTGTATCCCTTGGACCTTTTATTGACGATGAAACACAGAAATTGCCTCGGAATGAAATACAAATTGCACAATGCCGACTTTTGTACAAGAAGACTGACTCCTTTTACTGACTATGTTTTGAACCATTCCTGTGAGACTAGTCATAGATTCCGATGCTTCACTTCAGGTTTACTGTATCCCTCTGACCTTCTTATTGACGATGAAACACAGAAATTGCATCGGAATTAAATGCAAAAGGCACAATGCCGACTTACGTACATAAAGACCGACACTTCCTACTGACTATGTTTTGAACCATTCCTGTGTCACTAGTCATAGATTCCGATGCTTCACTTTAAGTTTACTGTATCCCTTGGACCTTCTTATTGACGATGATACACAGAAATTGCATCGAAACTAAATACAAAAGGCACAATGCCGTCTTAAGTACAAGAAGACTGACCCTTCTTATTGTCTATGATTTGAACCATTCCTGTGACACTAGTTATAGATTCCGATGCGTCACTTCAGGTTTCCTGTATCCGTCTGACCTTCTTATTGACGATGAAACACAGAAATTGCATCGGAATTAAATACAAAAGGCTCAATGCCGACTCAAGTACAAGAAGACTGACACTTCTTACTGACTAAAATTTGAACCATTCATGTGACACTAGTTATAGATTGCGATGCTTCACTTCAGGTTTACTGTATCCCTCTGGCCTTCTTATTGACGATGAAACACAGAAATTGCAGCGGAATTAAATACAAAAGGCACAATGCCTACTTAAGTACAAGAAGACTGACTCTTCTTACTGTCAATGATTTGAACCATTCCTGTGACACTAGTTATAGATCCCGATGCTTCACTTCAGGTTTACTGTATCCCTTGGACCTTCTTAGGGACGATGAAACACAGAAATTGCATCGGAATTAAATACAAAAGGCACAATGCAGACTTAAGTACAAGAAGACTGACTCTTCCTACTGTCTATGTTTTGAACCATTCTTGTGCCACTAGTTTTAGATTCCGATGCTTCGCTTCACTTTTACTGTATCCCTTGGACCTTCTTATTGACGATGAAACACAGAAATTGCATCGGAATTAAATAGAAAAAGCACAGTGTCGACTTAAGTACAAGAAGATTGACTCGACTTACTAACTATGATTTGAACCATTCCTGTGACACTAGTTATAGATTCCGATGCTTCACTTCAGGTTTACTGTATACCTTGGACCTTCTTATTGACGATGAAACACAGAAATTGCTTCGGAATTAAATACAAAAGGCACAATGCCGACTTAAGTACAAGAAGACGGACTCCTCTACTGTCTATGTTTTGAACCATTTCTGTGACACTAGTTGTAGAGTCCGATGCTTCACTTCAGGTTTACTGTATCCCTTGGCCTTCTTATTGACGACGAATCACAGAAATTGCATCAGAATTAAATACAAAAGGCACAATGTCGACTAAAGTACAAGAAGACTGACTCTTCTTACTGTCTATCTTTTGAACCATTCCAGTGACACTAGTAATAGATTCCGATGCTTCATTTCAGGTTTACTGTATACCTTGGACCTTCTTATTGACGATGAAACACAGAAATTGCATCGGAATTAAATACAAAAGGCAAAATGCCGGCTTAAGTACAAGAAGACTGACTCTTCCTAGTGTCTATGTTTGAACCATTCCTGTGACACTAGTTTTGGAATCCGATGCCTCACTTAAGGTTTACTGTATCCCTCTGACCTTCTAATTGACGATGAAACACAGAAATTGCATCGGAATTAAATACAAAAAGCACAATGCCGACTTAAGTACAAGAAGACTGCCTCTTCCTACTGTCTATGTTTTGAACCATTCCTGTGACACTAGTTATAGATTCCGATGCTTCACTTCAGGTTTACTGTATCCCTGTGACCTTATTGCCGATGAAACACAGAAATTGCATCGGTATTAAATACAAAAGGCACAATGCCGACTTAAGAACAAGAAGACAAACTCTTCTTACTGACTATGTTTTGAACCATTCCTGTGACACTAGTTATAGATTCCGATGCTTCACTTCAGGTTTACTGTTTCCCTTGGACCTTCTTATTGACGATGAAACACAGAAATTGCATCGGAATTAAATGCAAAATGCACAATGCCGACTTAACTACAAGAAGACTGATTCCTCTACTATCTATGTTTGAACCACTTCTGTGACACTAGTTATAGAGTCCGATGCTGCACTTCAGGTTTACTGTATCCCTTGGGCCTTCTTATTGACGATGAATCACAGAAATTGCATCGGAATTAAATACAAAAGGCACAATGCCGACTTAAGTACAAGAAGACAGACTCTTCTTACTGTCTATTTTTTGAACCATCCCAGAGACACTAGTTATAGATTCTGATGCTTCAATTCAGGTTTACTGTATACCTTGGACCTTCTTATTGACGATGAAACACAGAAATTGCATCGGAATTAAATACAAAAATGCACAATGCCGGCTTTAGTACAAGAAGACTGACTCTCCCTATTGTCTATGTTTTGAACCATTCCTGTGATCCTAGTTTTAGGATCCGTTGCTTCACTTCAGGTTTACTGTGTCCCTCTGACCTTCTTATTGACGATGAAACACAGAAATTGCATCGGAATTAAATAGAAAAGGCACAATGTCAACTTAAGTACAAGAAGACTGACTCGTCTTACTTCCTATACCTTGAACCATTCCTGAGACACTAGTTATAGATTCCGATGCTTCACTTGAGGTTAACTGTATCCCTTGGACCTTGTTATTAACGACGTAACACAGAAATTGCATCGGATTTAAATACAAAAGTCACAATGCCGACTTAAGGACAAGAAGACTGACTCTTCTTACTGACTATCTTTTGAACCATTCCTGTGACACTAGCTATAGATTCCGATGCTTCACTTCAGGTTTACTGTATCCCTCTGACCTTCTTATTGACAATGAAACACAGAAATTGCATCGGAATTAAATACAAATTCCACAATGCCGACTTAAGTACAAGAAGACTGACTCTTTTTACTGTCTATGTTTTGAACCATTCCAGTGACACTAGTTATAGATTCCGATGCTACACTCCAGGTTTACTGTATCCCTTGGACCTTGTTATTGACGATGAAACACAGAAATTGCATCTGAATTAAATAGAAAAGGCACAATGCCGACTTAAGTACAAGAAGACTGACTCTTCTTACTGTCTATGTTTTGAACCATTCCTGTGACACTAGTTATAGATTCCGATGCTTCACTTCATGTTTACTGTATCCCTTGGACCGTCTTATTTGCAATGAAACACAGAAATTGCATCGGAATTAAATGCTAAAGGCACAGTGCCGACTTAAGTACAAGAAGACTGACTCTTCCTAATGTCTATGCTTTGAACCATTCCTGTGTCACTAGTTATAGATTACGATGCTTCACTTCAGGTTTACTGTTTCCCTTGGAGCTTCTTATTGACGATGAAACACAGAAATTGCATCGGAATCAAATACAAAAGGCACAATGCCGACTTAAGTACATGAAGACCAACTCTTCCTACTGACTATGTTTGAACCATTCCTGTGACACTAGTTATAGATTCCGATGCTTCACTTGAGGTTTACTGTATCCCTTGGATCTTCTTATTGACTATGAAAACACAGAAATTGCATCGGAATTAAATGCAAAAGGCACAATGCCGACTTAAGTACAAGAAGACTGACTCATCTTACTGTCTATGTTCTGAACCATTCCTGTGACACTAGTTATAGATTCCGACGCTTCACTCCAGGTTTACTGTATAACTTGGACCTTCTTATTGACGATGAAGCACAGAAATTGCATCGGAATTAAATACAAAAGGCACAATGCCGACTTAAGTACAAGAAGACTGACTCTTCCTACTGTCTATGTTTTGAACCATTCCTGTGAGACTAGTTATAGATTGCGATGCTTCCCTTCAGGTTTACTGTATCCCTCTGACCTTCTTATTGACGATGAAACACAGAAATTGCATCGGAATTAAATACAAAAGGCACAAAGCCGACTTAAGTACATGAAGACCGACACTACCTACTGACTATGATTTGAACCATTCCTGTGACACTAGTTATAGATTCCGATGCGTCACTTCAGGTTTACTGTATCCCTCTGACCTTCTTATTGACGGTGAAACACAGATATTGCATCGGAATTAAATACAAGAGGCACAATGCCGACATAAGTACATGAAGACTGACTATTTTTCCTTACTATGATTTGAACCATTCCTGTGAGACTGGTTATAGATTGCGATGCTTCCCTTCAGGTTTACTTTATCCCTCTGACCCTCTTATTGACGATGAAACACAGAAATTGAATCGGAATTAAATACAAAAGGCACAATGCCGACTTAAGTACATGAAGACCGACACTTCCTACTGTCTATGATTTGAACCATTCCTGTGACACTAGTTATAGGTTCCGATGCCTCACTTGAGGTTTACTGTATCCCTTGGACCTTTTATTGACGATGAAACACAGAAATTGCCTCGGAATGAAATACAAATTGCACAATGCCGACTTTTGTACAAGAAGACTGACTCCTTTTACTGACTATGTTTTGAACCATTCCTGTGAGACTAGTCATAGATTCCGATGCTTCACTTCAGGTTTACTGTATCCCTCTGACCTTCTTATTGACGATGAAACACAGAAATTGCATCGGAATTAAATGCAAAAGGCACAATGCCGACTTACGTACATAAAGACCGACACTTCCTACTGACTATGTTTTGAACCATTCCTGTGTCACTAGTCATAGATTCCGATGCTTCACTTTAAGTTTACTGTATCCCTTGGACCTTCTTATTGACGATGATACACAGAAATTGCATCGAAACTAAATACAAAAGGCACAATGCCGTCTTAAGTACAAGAAGACTGACCCTTCTTATTGTCTATGATTTGAACCATTCCTGTGACACTAGTTATAGATTCCGATGCGTCACTTCAGGTTTCCTGTATCCGTCTGACCTTCTTATTGACGATGAAACACAGAAATTGCATCGGAATTAAATACAAAAGGCTCAATGCCGACTCAAGTACAAGAAGACTGACACTTCTTACTGACTAAAATTTGAACCATTCATGTGACACTAGTTATAGATTGCGATGCTTCACTTCAGGTTTACTGTATCCCTCTGGCCTTCTTATTGACGATGAAACACAGAAATTGCAGCGGAATTAAATACAAAAGGCACAATGCCTACTTAAGTACAAGAAGACTGACTCTTCTTACTGTCAATGATTTGAACCATTCCTGTGACACTAGTTATAGATCCCGATGCTTCACTTCAGGTTTACTGTATCCCTTGGACCTTCTTAGGGACGATGAAACACAGAAATTGCATCGGAATTAAATACAAAAGGCACAATGCAGACTTAAGTACAAGAAGACTGACTCTTCCTACTGTCTATGTTTTGAACCATTCTTGTGCCACTAGTTTTAGATTCCGATGCTTCGCTTCACTTTTACTGTATCCCTTGGACCTTCTTATTGACGATGAAACACAGAAATTGCAATGGAATTAAATACAAAAGGCACATTGCCGACTTAAGTACAAGGAGACTGACTCTTCTTACTGTCTATGTTTTGAACCATTCCTGTGACACTAGTTATAGATTCCGATGCTTCACTCCAGGTTTACTGTATCCCTTGGACCTTGTTATTGACGATGAAACACAGAAATTGCATCGGAAATAAATAGAAAAGGCACAATGCCGACTTAAGTACAAGAAGACTGACTCTTCTTACTGACTATGTTTTGAACCATATCTGTGACACTAGTTATAGATTCCGATGCTTCACTTCAGGTTTACTGTATACCTTGGACCTTCTTATTGACGATGAAACACAGAAATTGCATCGGAATTAAATACAAAAGGCACAATGCCGACTTAAGTACAAGAAGTCTGACCCTTCCTACTGTCTATGTTTTGAACTATACCTGTGCCACTAGTTTTGGATTCCGATGCTTCACTTCAGGTTTACTGTATCCCTATGACCTTCTTATTGACGATGAAACACAGAAATTGCATCGGAATTAAATACAAAAGGCACAATGCCGACTTAAGTACAAGAAGACTGCCTCTTCCTACTGTCTATGATTTGAACCATTCCTGTGACAATAGTTATAGATTCCGATGCTTCACTTCAGGTTTAGTTTATCCCTCTGACCTTATTGCCTATGAAACACAGAAATTGCATCGGTGTTAAATACAAAAGGCACAATGCCGACTTAAGGACAAGAAGACAGACTCTTCTTACTGACTATGGTTTGAACCATTCCTGTGACACTAGTTATAGATTCGTATGCTTCACTTTAGTTTTACTCTTTCCCTTGGACCTTCTTATTGACGATGAAACACAGAAATTGAATCGGAATTAAATACAATAGGCACAATGCCGACTTAAGTACAAGACGACTGATTTTTCTACTGTCTATGTTTTGAACCATTTCTGTGACACTAGCTATAGAGTCCGATGCTTCACTTCAGGTCTACTGTATCCCTTGGGCCTTCTTATTGACGATGAATCACAGAAATTGCATCGGAATCAAACACAAAAGGCACAATGCCGACTTAAGTACAAAAAGACTGACTCTTCTTACTGTCCATATTTTGAACCATTCCAGTGACACTAGTTATAGATTCCCATGCTTCACTTTAGGTTTACTGTATACCTTGGACCTTCTTATTGACGATGAAACACAGAAATTGCATCGGAATTAAAGAGAAAAGGCACAATGTCGACATAAGTACAAGAAGATTGACTCGTCTTACTGACTATGATTTGAACCATTCCTGTGACACTAGTTATAGATTCCGATGCTTCACTTCAGGTTTACTGTATACCTTGGACCTTCTTATTGACGATGAAACACAGAAATTGCTTCGGAATTAAATACAAAAGGCACAATGCCGACTTAAGTACAAGAAGACGGACTCCTCTACTGTCTATGTTTGAACCATTTCTGTGACACTAGTTATAAAGTTCGATGATTCACTTCAGGTTTACTGTATCCCTTGGCCTTCTTATTGACGATGAATCACAGAAATTGCATCGGAATTAAATACAAAAGGCACTATATCGACTTAAGTACAAGAAGACTGACTCTTCTTACTGTCTATACTTTGAACCATTCCAGTGACACTAATTATAGATTCCGATGCTTCATTTCAGGTTTACTGTATACCTTGGACCTTCTTATTGACGATGAAACACAGAAATTGCATCGGAATTAAATACAAAAGGCACAATGTCGGCTTAAGCACAAGAAGACTGACTCTTCCTAGTGTCTATGTTTGAACCATTCCTGTGACACTAGTTTTGGAATCCGATGCCTCACTTAAGGTTTACTGTATCCCTCTGACCTTCTTATTGACGATGAAACACAGAAATTGCATCGGAATTAAATACAAAAGGCACAATGCCGACTTAAGTACAAGAAGACTGCCTCTTCCTACTGTCTATGTTTTGAACCATTCCTGTGACACTAGTTATAGATTCCGATGCTTCACTTCAGGTTTACTGTATCCCTGTGACCTTATTGCCGATGAAACACAGAAATTGCATCGGTATTAAATACAAAAGGCACAATGCCGACTTAAGAACAAGAAGACAAACTCTTCTTACTGACTATGTTTTGAACCATTCCTGTGACACTAGTTATAGATTCCGATGCTTCACTTCAGGTTTACTGTTTCCCTTGGACCTTCTTATTGACGATGAAACACAGAAATTGCATCGGAATTAAATGCAAAATGCACAATGCCGACTTAACTACAAGAAGACTGATTCCTCTACTGTCTATGTTTGAACCACTTCTGTGACACTAGTTATAGTGTCCGATGCTTCATTTCAGGTTTACTGTATCCCTTGGGCCTTCTTATTGACGATGAATCACAGAAATTGCATCGGAATTAAATACAAAAGGCACAATGCCGACTTAAGTACAAGAAGACTGACTCTTCTTACTGTCTATATTTTGAACCATCCCAGAGACACGAGTTATAGTTTCTGATGCTTCAATTCAGGTTTACTGTATACCTTGGACCTTCTTATTGACGATGAAACACAGAAATTGCATCGGAATTAAATACAAAAGGCACAATGCCGGCATAAGTACAAGAAGACTGACTCTCCCTACTGTCTATGTTTTGAACCATTCCTGTGATCCTACTTTTGGGATCCGATGCTTCACTTCAGGGTTACTGTATCCCTCTGACCTTCTTATTGACGATGAAACACAGAAATAGCATCGGAATTAAATAGAAAAGGCACAATGTCAACTTAAGTACAAGAAGACTGACTCGTCTTCCTTCCTATACCTTGAACCATTCCTGTGACACTAGTTATAGGTTCCGATGCTTCACTTGAGGTTAACTGTATCCCTTGGACCTTGTTATTGACGACGTAACACAGAAATTGCATCGGATGTAAATACAAAAGTCACAATGCCGACTTAAGGACAAGAAGACTGACTCTTCTTACTGACTATTTTTTGAACCATTCCTGTGACACTAGCTATAGATTCCGATGCTTCACTTCAGGTTTACTGTATCCCTCTGACCTTCTTATTGACGATGAAACACAGAAATTGCATCGGAATTAAATACAAATTCCACAATGCCGACTTAAGTACAAGAAGACTGACTCTTCTTACTGTCTATGTTTTGAACCATTCCAGTGACACTAGTTATAGATTCCGATGCTACACTCCAGGTTTACTGTATCCCTTGGACCTTGTTTTTGACGATGAAACACAGAAATTGCATCTGAATAAATTGAAAAGGCACAATGCCGACTTAAGTACAAGAAGACTGACTCTTCTTACTGTCTATGTTTTGAACCACTCCTGTGAAACTAGTTATAGATTCCGATGCTTCACTTCATGTTTACTGTATCCCTTGGACCGTCTTATTTGCAATGAAACACAGAAATTGCATCGGAATTAAACACAAAAGGCACAGTGCCGACTTAAGTACAGGAATTCTGACTCTTCCTAATGTCTATGTTTTGAACCATTCCTGTGTCACTAGTTATAGATTACGATGCTTGACTTCAGGTTTACTGTTTCCCTTGAACCTTCTTATTGACGATGAAACACAGAAATTGCATCGGAATTAAATACAAATGGCACAATGCCGACTTAAGTACATGAAGACCAACTCTTCCTACTGACTATGTTTGAACCGTTCCTGTGACACTAGTTATAGATTCCGATGTTTAACTTGAGGTTTACTGTATCCCTTTGACCTTCTTGTTGACGATGAAACACAGAAATTGCATCGGAATTTAATACCAAAGGCACAATGATGATTTAAGTACAAGGAAGACTGACTCGTCTTACTGTCTATGTTTTAACCATTCCTGTGACACTAGTTATGGATTCCGACGTTTCACTCCAGGTTTACTGTTTCCCTTGGACCTTCTTATTGACGATGAAACACAGAAATTGCATCGGAATTAAATACAAAAGGCACAATGCCGACTTAAGTACATGAAGACCGACACTTCCTACTGTCTATGATTTGAACCATTCCTGTGACACTAGTTATAGATTCCGATGCTCCACTTGAGGTTTACTGTATCCCTTGGAGCTTCTTATTGACTATGAAACACAGAAATTGCATCGGAATTAAATGCAAAAGGCACAATGCCGACTTAAGTACAAGAAGACTGACTCATCTTACTGTCTATGTTCTGAACCACTCCTGTGACACTAGTTATAGATTCCGACGCTTCACTCCAGTTTTACTGTATCCCTTGGACCTTCTTATTGACGATGAAGCACAGAAATTGCATCGGAATTAAATACAAAAGGCACAATGCCGGCTTAAGTACATGAAGACCGACTCTTCCTACTGACTATGTTTTGAACCATTCCTGTGACACTAGTTATAGAATCCGATGCTTCACTTGAGGTTTACTGTATCCCTTGGACCTTCTTATTGACGAAGAAACACAGAAATTGCATCGGAATGAAATACAAAAGGCACAATGCCGACTTAAGTACAAGAAGACTGACTCATCCTACTGTCTATGTTCTGAACCATTCCTGTGACACTAGTTATAGATTCCGATGCTTCACTTCAGGTTTACTGTATCCCTTGGACCTTCTCATTGACGATGAAATACAGAAATCGCATCGGAATTAACTCAATAGGCACACTGCCGACTTAAGTACAAAAAGACTGACTCCTCTTACTGACTATGATTTGAACCATTCCTGTGACACTAGTTATAGATTCCGATGCTTCACTTCAGCTTTACTGTACACCTCTGACCTACATTTTGACGATGAAACACAGAAATTGCATCGGAATTAAATAGAAAAAGGCACAATGCCGACTTAAGTACAAGAAGACTGACTCTTGCTACTGTCTATGTTTTGAACCATTCCTGTGAGACTAGTTATAGATTGCGATGCTTCCCTTCAGGTTTACTGTATCCCTCTGACCTTCTTATTGACGATGAAACACAGAAATTGCATCGAAATTAAAAACAAAAGGCACAATGCCGACTTTAGTACATGAAGACCGACACTACCTACTGACTATGATTTGAACCATTCCTGTGACACTAGTTATAGATTCCGATGCGTCACTTCTGGTTTACTGTATCCCTCTGACCTTCTTATTGACGGTGAAACACAGAAATTGCATCGGAATTAAATACAAGAGGCACAATGCCGACATAAGTACAAGAAGACTGACTCTTTTTACTGACTATGATTTGAACCATTCCTGTGCGACTGGTTATAGATTGCGATGCTTCCCTTCAGGTTTACTTTATCCCTCTGACCTTCTTATTGACCATGAAACACAGAAATTGCATCGGAATTAAATACAAAAGGCACAATGCCGACTTAAGTACATGAAGACCGACACTTCCTACTGACTATGATTTGAACCATTCCTGTGAAACTAGTTATAGGTTCCGATGCTTCACTTCAGGTTTACTGTATCCCTTGGGCCTTCTTATTGACGATGAATCACAGAAATTGCATCGGAATTAAATACAAAAGGCACAATGCCGACTTAAGTACAAGAAGACTGACTCTTCTTACTGTCTATATTTTGAACCATCCCAGAGACACGAGTTATAGATTCTGATGCTTCAATTCAGGTTTACTGTATACCTTGGACCTTCTTATTGACGATGAAACACAGAAATTGCATCGGAATTAAATACAAAAGGCACAATGCCGGCATAAGTACAAGAAGACTGATTCTCCCTACTGTCTATGTTTTGAACCATTCCTGTGATCCTAGTTTTGGGATCCCATGCTTCACTTCAGGGTTACTGTATCCCTCTGACCTTCTTATTGACGATGAAACACAGAAATTGCATCGGAATTAAATACAAATTCCACAATGCCGACTTAAGTACAAGAAGACTGACACTTCTTACTGTCTATGTTTTGAACCATTCCAGTGACACTAGTTATAGATTCCGATGCTACACTCCAGGTTTACTGTATCCCTTGGACCTTGTTTTTGACGATGAAACACAGAAATTGCATCTGAATAAATAGAAAAGGCACAATGCCGATTTAAGTACAAGAAGACTGACTCTTCTTACTGTCTATGTTTTGAACCATTCCTGTGACACTAGTTATAGATTCCGATGCTTAACTTCATGTTTACTGTATCCCTTGGACCGTCTTATTTGCAATGAATCACAGAAATTACATCGGAATGAAATACAAAAGGCACAGTGCCGACTTAAGTACAGGAATTCTGACTCTTCCTAATGTCTATGTTTTGAACCATTCCTGTGTCACTAGTTATAGATTACGATGCTTGACTTCAGGTTTACTGTTCCCCTTGAAACTTCTTATTGACGATGAAACACAGAAATTGCATCCGAATTAAATACAAAAGGCACAATGCCGACTTAAGTACATGAAGACCAACTCTTCCTACTGACTATGTTTGAACCGTTCCTGTGACACTAGTTATGGATTCCGATATTTCACTTGAGGTTTACTGTATCCCTTTGACCTTCTTGTTGACGATGAAACACAGAAATTGCATCGGAATTTAATACCAAAGGCACAATGCCGATTTAAGTGCAAGGAAGACTGACTCGTCTTACTGTCTATGTTTTAACCATTCCTGTGACACTAGTTATGGATTCCGACGTTTCACTCCAGGTTTACTGTTTCCCTTGGACCTTCTTATTGACGATGAAACACAGAAATTGCATCGGAATTAAATACAAAAGGCACAATGCCGACTTAAGTACATGAAAACCGACACTTCCTACTGTCTATGATTTGAACCATTCCTGTGACACTAGTTATAGATTCCGATGCTTCACTTGAGGTTTACTGTATCCCTTGGACCTTCTTATTGACTATGAAACACAGAAATTGCATCGGAATTAAATGCAAAATGCACAATGCCGACTTAACTACAAGAAGACTGACTCATCTTAATGTCTATGTTCTGAACCATTCCTGTGACACTAGTTATAGATTCCGACGCTTCACTCCAGGTTTACTGTATCCCTTGGACCTTCTTATTGACGATGAAGCACAGAAATTGCATCGGAATTAAATACAAAAGGCACAATGCCGGCTTAAGTACATGAAGACCGACTCTTCCTACTGACTATCTTTGAATCATTCCTGTGACACTAGTTATAGAATCCGATGCTTCACTTGAGGTTTACTGTATCCCTTGGACCTTCTTATTGACGAGGAAACACAGAAATTGCATCGGAATGAAATACAAAAGGCACAATGCCGACCTAAGTACAAGAAGACTGACTCATCCTACTGTCTATGTTCTGAACCATTCCTGTGACACTAGTTATAGATTCCGATGCTTCACTTCAGGGTTACTGTATCCCTTGGACCTTCTTATTGACGATGAAATACAGAAATCGCATCGGAATTAACACAATAGGCACACTGCCGACTTAAGTACAAAAAGACTGACTCCTCTTACTGACTATGATTTGAACCATTCCTGTGACACTAGTTATAGAATCCGATGCTTCACTTCAGCTTTACTGTACCCCTCTGACCTACATTTAGACGATGAAACACAGAAATTGCATCGGAATTAAATAGAAAAGGCACAATGCCGACTTAAGTACTAGAAGACTGACTCTTGCTACTGTCTATGTTTTGAACCATTCCTGTGAGACTAGTTATAGATTGCGATGCTTCCCTTCAGGTTTACTGTATCCCTCTGACCTTCTTATTGTCGATGAAACACAGAAATTGCATCGGAATTAAATACAAAAGGCACAATGCCGACTTAAGTACATGAAGACCGACACTACCTACTGACTATGATTTGAACCATTCCTGTGACACTAGTTATAGATTCCGATGCGTCACTTCAGGTTTACTGTATCCCTCTGACCTTCTTATTGACGGTGAAACACAGAAATTGCATCGGAATTAAATACAAGAGGCACAATGCCGACATAAGTACAAGAAGACTGACTCTTTTTACTGACTATGATTTGAACCATTCCTGTGAGACTGGTTATAGATTGCGATGCTTCCCTTCAGGTTTACTTTATCCCTCTGACCTTCTTATTGACCATGAAACACAGAAATTGCATCGGAATTAAATACAAAAGGCACAGTGCCGACTTAAGTACATGAAGACCGACACTTCCTACTGACTATGATTTGAACCATTCCTGTGAAACTAGTTATAGGTTCCGATGCTTCACTTGAGGTTTACTGTATCCCTTGGACATTTTATTGACGATGAAACACAGAAATTGCCACGGAATGAAATACAAAAGGCACAATGCCGACTTATGTACAAGAAGACTGACTCCTTTTACTGACTATGTTTTGAACAATTCCTGTGAGACTAGTCATAGATTCCGATGCTTCACTTCAGGTTTACTGTATCCCTCTGGCCTTCTTATTGACGATGAAACACAGAAATTGCATCGGAATTACATACAAAAGGCACAATGCCGACTTAAGTACAAGAAGACTGACTCTTCTTACTGTCTATGATTTGAACCATTCCTGTGACACTAGTTATAGATCCCGATGCTTCACTTCAGGTTTACTGTATCCCTTGGACCTTCTTAGGGACGATGAAACACAGAAATTGCATCGGAATTAAATACAAAAGGCACAATGCAGACTTAAATACAAGAAGACTGACTCTTCCTACTGTCTATGTTTTGAACCATTCTTGTGCCACTAGTTTTAGATTCCGATGCTTCGCTTCACTTTTACTGTATCCCTTGGACCTTCTTATTGACGATGAAACACAGAAATTGCAATTTAATTAAATACAAAAGGCACATTGCCGACTTAAGTACAAGAAGACTGACTCTTCTTACTGTCTATGTTTTGAACCATTCCATTGACACTAGTTATAGATTCCGATGTTTCACTCCAGGGTTACTGTATGCCTTGGACCTTCTTATTGACGATGAAACACAGAAATTGCATCGGAATTAAATACAAAATGCACAATGCCGACTTAATTACAAGAAGACTGACTCTTCTTAATGACTATGTTTTGAACCATTCCTGTGACACAAGTTATAGATTCCGATGCTTCACTTCAGGTTTACTGAATCCTTGGACCTTCGTATTGACAATGAAACACAGAAATTGCATCCGAATTATATACGAAAAGGAAAATGCCGACTTAAGTACAAGAAGACTGACTCTTCTTACTGTCTATGTTTTGAACCATTCCATTGACACTAGTTATAGATTCCGATGCTTCACTCCAGGGTTACTGTATCCTTTGGACCTTCTTATTGACGATGAAACACAGAAATTACATCGGAATTAAATAGAAAAGGCACAATGTCAACTTAAGTACAAGAAGACTGACTCTTCTTACTGTCGATGTTTTGAACCATTCCTGTGACAATAGTTATAGATTCCGATGCTTCACTCCAGGTTTACTGTATCCCTTGGACCTTGTTATTGACGATGAATCACAGAAATTGCATCGGAAATAAATAGAAAAGGCACAATGCCGACTTAAGTACAAGAAGACTGACTCTTCTTACTGACTATGTTTTGAACCATATCTGTGACACTAGTTATAGATTCCGATGCTTCACTTCAGGTTTACTATCTACCTTAGACCTTCTTATTGACGATGAAACACAGAAATTGCATCGGAGTTAAATACAAAAGGCACAATGCCGACTTAAGTACAAGAAGACTGACCCTTCCTACTGTCTACGTTTTGAACTATTCCTGTGACACTAGTTTTGGGATCCGATGCTTCACTTCAGGTTTACTGTATCCCTATGACCTTCTTATTGACGATGAAACACAGAAATTGCATCGGAATTAAATACAAAAGGCACAATGCCGACTTAAGTACAAGAAGACTGCCTCTTCCTACTGTCTATGATTTGAACCATTCCTGTGACAATAGTTATAGATTCCGATGCTTCACTTTAGTTTTACTGTTTCCCTTGGACCTTCTTATTGACGATGAAACACAGAAATTGAATCGGAATTAAATACAATAGGCACAATGCCGACTTAAGTACAAGACGACTGATTCTTCTACTGTCTATGTTTTGAACCATTTCTGTGACACTAGTTATAGAATCCGATGCTTCACTTCAGGTTTACTGTATCCCTTGGACTTTCTTATTGACGATGATTCACAGAAATTGCATCGGAATTAAACACAAAAGGCACAATGCCGACTTAAGTACAAAAAGACTGACTCTTCTTACTTTCTATATTTTGAACAATTCCAGTGCCACTAGTTATAGATTCCCATGCTTCTCTTTAGGTTTACTGTATACCTTGGACCATCTTATTGACGATGAAACACAGAAATTGCAATTTAATAAAATAGAAAAGGCACAATGTCGACTTAAGTACAAGAAGATTGACTCGTCTTACTGACTATGATTTGAACCATTCCTGTGACACAAGTTATAGATTCCGATGCTTCACTTCAGGTTTACTGTATACCTTGGACCTTCTTATTGACGATGAAACACAGAAATTGCTTCGGAATTAAATACAAAAGGCACAATGCTGACTTACGTACAAGAAGACGGACTCCTCTACTGTCTAAGCTTTGAAATATTTCTGTGACACTAGTTATAGAGTCCGATGCTTCACTTCAGGTTTACTGTATCCCTTGGACCTTCTTATTGACGATGAAACACAGAAATTGTATCGGAATTAAATACAAAAGGCACAATGCCGGCTTAAGTACAGGAAGACTGACTCTTCCTAGTGTCTATGTTTGAACCATTCCTGTGACACTAGTTTTGGAATCCGATGCTTCACTTAAGGTTTACTGTATCCCTCTGACCTTCTTATTGACGATGAAACACAGAAATTGCATCGGAATTAAATACAAAAGGCACAATGCCGACTTAAGAACACGAAGACAATCTCTTCTTACTGACCATGTTTTGAACCATTCCTGTGACACTAGTTATACATTCCGATGCTTCACTTCAGGTTTACTGTTTCCCTTGGACCTTCTTATTGACGATGAAACACTGAAATTGCATCGCAATTAAATACAAAATGCACAATGCCGACTTAACTTCAAGAAGACTGACTCCTCTACTGTCTATGTTTGAACCACTTCTGTGACACTAGTTATAGAGTCCGATGCTTCACTTCAGGTTTACTGTATCCCTTGGAATTTCTTATTGACGATGAATCACAGAAATTGCATCGGAATTAAATACAAAAGGCACAATGCCGACTTAAGTACAAGAAGACTGACTCTTCTTAGTGTCTATATTTTGAACCATTCCAGTGACACGAGTTATAGATTCTGATGCTTCATTTCAGGTTTACTGTATACCTTGGACCTTCTTATTGACGATGAAACACAGAAATTGCATCGG
Organism: Schistocerca piceifrons; assembly: GCF_021461385.2. Classification (NCBI taxonomy): domain Eukaryota; kingdom Metazoa; phylum Arthropoda; class Insecta; order Orthoptera; family Acrididae; genus Schistocerca; species Schistocerca piceifrons. Next base: position 91,573 of record NW_025728412.1, read on the forward strand.
AATTAAATACAAAAGGCACAATGCCGGCTTAAGTACAAGAAGACTGACTCTCCCTACTGTCTATGTTTTGAACCATTCCTGTGACCCTAGTTTTGGAATCCGATGCTTCACTTTAGGTTTACTGTATCCCTCTGACCTTCTTATTGACGATGAAACACAGAAATTGCATCGGAATTAAATAGAAAAGGCACAATGTCAACTTAAGTACGAGAAGACTGACTCGTCTTGCTTCCTATGTCTTGAACCATTCCTGTGACACTAGTAATAGATTCCGATGCTTCACTTGAGGTTTACTGTATCCCTAGGACCTTGTTATTGACGACGTAACACAGAAATTGCATCGGAATTAAATACAAAAGTCACAATGCCGACTTAAGGACAAGAAGACTGACTCTTCTTACTGACTATTCTTTGAACCATTCCTGTGACACTAGCTATAGATTCCGATGCTTCACTTCAGGTTTACTGTATCCCTCTGATCTTCTTATTGACGGTGAAACACAGAAATTGCATCGGAATTTAATACAGATTGCACAATGCCAACTTAAGTACAAGAAGACTGACTCTTCTTACTGTCTATGTTTTGAACCATTCCAGTGACACTAGTTATAGATTCCGATGCTACACTCCAGGTTTACTGTATCCCTTGGACCGTCTTATTTGCAATGAAAGACAGAAATTGCATCGGAATTAAATACAAAAGGCACAGTGCCGACTTAAGTACAAGAAGACTGACTCTTCCTAATGTCTATGTTTTGAACCATTCCTGTGTCACTAGTTATAGATTCCGACGCTTCACTCCAGGTTTACTGTATCCCTTGGACCTTCTTATTGACGATGAAGCACAAAAATTGCATCGGAATTAAATACAAAAGGCACAATGCCGGCTTAAGTACATGAAGACCGACTCTTCCTACTGACTATGTTTTGAACCATTCCTGTGACACTAGTTATAGAATCCCATGCTTCACTTGAGGTTTACTGTATCCCTTGGACCTTCTTATTGACGATGAAACACAGAAATTGCATCGGAATTAAATACAAAAGGCACAATGCCGACTTAAGTATAAGAAGACTAACTCTTCCTACTGTCTATGTTTTGATCAATTTCTGTGACACTAGTTATAGAGTCCGATGCTTCACTTCAGGTTTACTGTATCCCTTGGACCTTCTTATTGACGATGAATCACAGAAATTGCATCGGAATTAAATACAAAATGCACAATGCCGACTTAAGTACAAGAGGACTGACTCTTCTTACTGTCTATATTTTGAACCATTACTGTGACTCTAGTTATAGATTCCGATGCTTCACTCCAGGTTTACTGTATCCCTTGGACCTTCTTATTGACGATCAAACACAGGAATTGCATCGGAATTAAATACAAAATGCACAATGCCGACTTAAGGACAAGAAGAATGACTCTTCTTACTGTCTATGTTTGAACCATTCCTGTGACACTAGTTATAGATTCCGATGCTTCACTTCAGGTTTACTGTATCCCTCTGACCTTCTTATTGACGGTGAAGCACAGAAATTGCATCATAATTAAATACGAAAACCACAATGCCCAATTAAGTACAAGAAGACTGACTCTTCTTTCTGACAATGTTTTGAACCATTCCTGTGACACTAGTTATAGATTCCGATGCTTCACTTCAGGTTTACTGTATCCCTCCGACCTTCTTATTGACGATGAAACACAGAAATTGCATCGGTATTAAATAGAAAAGGCACAATGCCGACTTAAGTACAAGAAGACTGACTCTTCTTACTGTCTATGTTTTGAACCAATCCTGTGACACTAGTTGTAGATCAGATGCTTCACTTTAGTTTTACTGTATCCCTTGGATCTTCTTATTGACGATGAAACACAGAAATTGCATCGGAATTAAATACAAAAGGCACAATGCCGACATAAGTACAAGAACACTGACTCTTCCTACTGTCTATGTTTTGAACCATTCCTGTGACACTAGTTATAGATTCCGATGCTTCACTTCAGGTTTACTGTATCCCTTGGACATTCTTATTGACGATGAAACACAGAAATTGCATCGGAATTAAATATAAAAGGCACAATGCCGACTTAAGGATAAGAAGACTGACTTCTCTTACTGACTTTGTTTTGAACCATTAGTGTGATACTAGTTATAGATTCCGATGCTTCACTTCCAGTTTACTTTATCGCTTGGACCATCTTATTGACGAAGAAACACAGAAATTGCATCGGAATTAAATACAAAAGGCACAATGCAGACTCAAGTACATGAAGACCGACTCTTCCTACTGACTATGATTTGAACCATTCCTGTGACACTAGTTATAGATTCCGATGCTTCACTTTAGGTTTACTGTATCCCTTGGACCTTCTTATTGACGATGAAACACAGAAATTGCATCGGAATTAAATACAATAGGCACAATGCCGACTTAAGTATAAGAAGACTAACTCTTCCTACTGTCTATGTTTTGATCAATTTCTGTGACACTAGTTATAGAGTCCGATGCTTCACTTCAGGTTTACTGTATCCCTTGGACCTTCTTATTGACGATGAATCACAGAAATTGCATCGGAATTAAATACAAAATGCACAATGCCGACTTAAGTACAAGAGGACTGACTCTTCTTACTGTCTATATTTTGAACCATTACTGTGACTCTAGTTATAGATTCCGATGCTTCACTCCAGGTTTACTGTATCCCTTGGACCTTCTTATTGACGATCAAACACAGGAATTGCATCGGAATTAAATACAAAATGCACAATGCCGACTTAAGGACAAGAAGAATGACTCTTCTTACTGTCTATGTTTGAACCATTCCTGTGACACTAGTTATAGATTCCGATGCTTCACTTCAGGTTTACTGTATCCCTCTGACCTTCTTATTGACGGTGAAGCACAGAAATTGCATCGGAATTAAATACGAAAACCACAATGCCCAATTAAGTACAAGAAGACTGACTCTTCTTTCTGACAATGTTTTGAACCATTCCTGTGGCACTAGTTATAGATTCCGATGCTTCACTTCAGGTTTACTGTATCCCTCTGACCTTCTTATTGACGATGAAACACAGAAATTGCATCGGTATTAAATAGAAAAGGCACAATGCCGATTTAAGTACAAGAAGACTGACTCTTCTTACTGTCTATGTTTTGAACCAATCCTGTGACACTAGTTGTAGATTCAGATGCTTCACTTTAGTTTTACTGTATCCCTTGGATCTTCTTATTGACGATGAAACACAGAAATTGCATCGGAATTAAATACAAAAGGCACAATGCCGACATAAGTACAAGAACACTGACTCTCCCTACTGTCTATGTTTTGAACCATTCCTGTGACACTAGTTATAGATTCCGATGCTTCACTTCAGGTTTACTATATCCCTTGTACTTTCGTATTGACGATGAAACACAGAAATTGCATCGGAATTAAATACAAAAGGCACAATGAGGACTTAAGTACATGAGGACCAACTCCTCTTATTGACAATGATTTGAACCATTCCTGTGACACTAGTTATAGATTGCGATGCTTCACTACAGGTTTACTGTATCCCTTGGACATTCTTATTGACGATGAAACACAAAATTGCATCGGAATTAAGTGCAAAAGGCACAATGCCGACTTAAGGACAAGAAGACTGACTCTTCTTACTGACGATGTCTTGAACCATTCCTGTGACACTAGTTATAGATTCCGATGCTTCACTTCCGGTTTACTGTATCCCTCTGACCTTCTTATTGACGATGAAACACAGAAATTGCATCGGTTTTAAATAGGAAAGGAACATTGCCGACTTAAGTACAAGAAGACTGACTCTTCTTACTTTCTACGCTTTGAACCAATCCTGTGACACTAGTTGTAGATTCCGATGCCTCACTTCAGGTAAACTGTATCCCTTGGACCTTCTTATTGACGATGAAACACAGATATTGCATCGAAATTAAACACAAATGGCACAATGCCGACTTAAGTACAAAAACACTGACTCTTCCTACAGTCTATGTTTTGAACCATTCCTGTGACACTAGTTATAGATTCCGATGCTTCACTTCAGGTTTACTGTATCCCTTCTACTTTCTTATTGACGAAGAAACACAGATATTGCATCGGAATTAAATACAAAAGGCACAAAGCCGACTTAAGTACATGAAGACCGACTCTTGTTATTGACAATGATTTTAACCATTCCTGTGACACTAGTTATAGATTCCGATGCTTCACTTCAGGTTTACTGTATCCCTTGGACATTCTTATTGACGATGAAACACAGAAATTGCATCGGAATTAAATATAAAATTCACAATGCCGACTTAAGGATAAGAAGACTGACTTCTCTTACTGACTTTGTTTTGAACCATTAGTGTGATACTAGTTATAGATTCCGATGCTTCACTTCCGGTTTACTGTATCGCTTGGACCATCTTATTGACGAAGAAACACAGAAATTGCATCGGAATTAAATACAAAAGGCACAATGCAGACTTAATTACATGAAGACCGACTCTTCTTATTGACAATGATTTGAACCATTCCTGTGACACTAGTTATAGATTCCGATGCTTCACTTCCGGTTTACTGTATCCCTCTGACCATCTTATTGACGATGTCACACAGAAATTGCATCGGGATTAAATACAAAAGGCACAATGCCGACTTAAGTACATGAAGACTGACTCTTCTTACTGTCTATGTTTGAACCAATCCTGTGACACTAGTTATAGATTCCGATGCTTCACTTCCGGTTTACTGTATCCCTCTGACCATCTTATTGACGATGTCACACAGAAATTGAATCGGGATTAAATACAAAAGGCACAATGCCGACTTAAGTACATGAAGACCGACTCTTCCCACTGTCTATGTTTAAACCATTCCTGTGACACTAGTTATAGATTCCGATGCTTCACTTCAGGTTTACTGTATCCCTCTGACATTGTTATTGGCGGTGAATCACAGAAATTGCATCGGAATTCAATACGAAAGGCACAATGCCGAATTAAGTACAAGAAGATTGACTCTTCTTCCTGACTACGTTTTGAACCATTCCTGTTACACTAGTTATAGATTCCGATGCTTCACTTCAGGTTTACTGTATCCCTCTGACCTTCTTATTGACGACGAAACACAGAAATTGCAACGGTATTAAATAGAAAAGGCATAATAACGACTTAAGTTCAAGAAGACTGACTCTTCTTACTGTCTATGTTTTGAACCTATCCTGTGACACTAGTTGTAGATTCCGATGCTTCACTTCAGGTTTACTATATCCCTTGGACCCTCTTATTGACGATGAAACACAGAAATTGCGTCGGAATTAAATACAAAAGGCACAATGCCGACTTAAGTACATGAAGACCGACTCTTCTTATTGACAATGATTTGAACCATTCCTGTGACACAAGTTACAGATTCCGATGCTTCACTTCAGGTTTACAGTATCTCTTGGACATTCGTATTGACGATGAAACACAGAAATTGCATCGGAATTAAATACAAAAGGCACAATGCCGACTTAAGGACAAGAAGACTGACTCTTCTTACTGAATTTGATTTGAACCATTAGTGTGACACTATTTATAGATTCCGATACTTCACTTCCGGTTTACTGTATCGCTTGCACCTTCTAATTGACGATGAAACACAGAAATTTCATCGGAATTAAATACAAAAGGCACAATGACGACTTAAGTACATGAGGACCAACTCTTCTTATTGACAATGATTTGAACCATTCCTGTGACACTAGTTATAGATTCCGATGCTTCACTACAGGTTTACTGTATCCCTTGGACATTCTTATTGACGATGAAACACAAAATTGCATCGGAATTAAATGCAAAAGGCACAATGCCGACTTAAGGACAAGAAGACTGACTCTCCTTACTGACTATGTTTTGACCCATTCCTGTGACACTAGTTATAGATTCCGATGCTTCACTTCCTTTTTACTGTATCCCTCTGACCTTCTTATTGACGATGAAACACAGAAATTGCATCGGTTTTAAATAGGAAAGGAACAATGCCGACTTAAGTTCAAGAAGACTGACTCTTCTTACTGTCTATGATTTGAACCTATCCTGTGACACTAGTTGTAGATTCCGATGCTTCACTTCAGGTTTACTGTATCCCTTGGACCTTCTTATTGACGATGAAACACAGAAATTGCATCGGAATTAAATACAAAAGGCACAATGCCGACTTAAGTACATGATGACCGACTCTTCTTATTGACAATGATTTGAACCATTCCTGTGACACTAGTTATAGATTCCGATGCTTCACTTCAGGTTTACAGTATCTCTTGGACATTCTTATTGACGATGAAACACAGAAATTGCATCGGAATTGAATATAAAAGGCACAATGCCGACTTAAGGATAAGAAGACTAACTCTTCTTACTGACTTTGTTTTGAACCATTAGTGTGACACTAGTTATAGATTCCGAAGCTTCACTTCCGCTTTACTGTATCGCTTGGACCTTCTTGTTTACGATGAAACACAGAAATTGCATCGGAATTAAATACAAAAGGCACAATGCCGATTTAAGTACATGAAGACCGACTCTACTTATTGGCAATGATTTGAACCATTCCTGTGACACTAGTTATAGATTCCGACGCTTCACTTCATGTTTACTGAATCCCTTGGACATTCTTATTGACGATGAAACACAAAATTGCATCGGAATTAAATACAAAAGGCACAATGCCGACTTATGGATAAGAAGACTGACTCTTCTTACTGATTATGTTTTGAACCATTCCTGTGACACTAGTTATAGATTCCGATGCTTCACTTCCGGTTTACTGTATCCCTCTGACCATCTTATTGACGATGTCACACAGAAATTGCATCGGGATTAAATACAAAAGGCACAATGCCGACTAAAGTACATGAAGACCGACTCTTCCCACTGTCTATGTTTAAACCATTCCTGTGACACTAGTTATAGATTCCGATGCTTCACTTCAGGTTTACTGTATCCCTCTGACATTGTTATTGGCGGTGAATCACAGAAATTGCATCGGAATTCAATACGAAAGGCACAATGCCGAATTAAGTACAAGAAGATTGACTCTTCTTCCTGACTATGTTTTGAACCATTCCTGTGACACTAGTTATAGATTCCGATGCTTCACTTCAGGTTTACTGTATCCCTCTGACCTTCTTATTGACGACGAAACACAGAAATTGCATCGGTATTAAATAGAAAAGGCATAATAACGACTTAAGTTCAAGAAGACTGACTCTTCTTACTGTCTATGTTATGAACCTATCCTGTGACACTAGTTGTAGATTCCGATGCTTCACTTCAGGTTTACTATATCCCTTGGACCTTCTTATTGACGATGAAACACAGAAATTGCGTCGGAATTAAATACAAAAGGCACAATGCCGACTTAAGTACATGAAGACCGACTCTTCTTATTGACAATGATTTGAACCATTCCTGTGACACAAGTTACAGATTCCGATGCTTCACTTCAGGTTTACAGTATCTCTTGGACATTCCTATTGACGATGAAACACAGAAATTGCATCGGAATTAAATACAAAAGGCACAATGCCGACTTAAGGACAAGAAGACTGACTCTTCTTACTGATTTTGATTTGAACCATTAGTGTGACAATATTTATAGATTCCGATGCTTCACTTCCGGTTTACTGTATCGCATGCACCTTCTAATTGACGATGAAACACAGAAATTTTATCGGAATTAAATACAAAAGGCACAATGACGACTTAAGTACATGAGGACCAACTCTTCTTATTGACAATGATTTGAACCATTCCTGTGACACTAGTTATAGATTCCGATGCTTCACTACAGGTTTACTGTATCCCTTGGACATTCTTAATGACGATGAAACACAAAATTGCATCGGAATTAAATGCAAAAGGCACAATGCCGACTTAAGGACGAGAAGACTGACTCTCCTTACTGACTATGTTTTGACCCATTCCTGTGACACTAGTTATAGATTCCGATGCTTCACTTCCGGTTTACTGTATCCCTCTGACCTTCTTATTGACGATGAAACACAGAAATTGCATCGGTTTTAAATAGGAAAGGAACAATGCCGACTTAAGTTCAAGAAGACTGACTCTTCTTACTGTCTATGATTTGAACCTATCCTGTGACACTAGTTGTAGATTCCGATGCTTCACTTCAGGTTTACTGTATCCCTTGGACCTTCTTATTGACGAAGAAACACAGAAATTGCATCGGAATTAAATACAAAAGGCACAATGCCGACTTAAGTACATGATGACCGACTCTTCTTATTGACAATGATTTGAACCATTCCTGTGACACTAGTTATAGATTCCGATGCTTCACTTCAGGTTTACAGTATCTCTTGGACATTCTTATTGACGATGAAACACAGAAATTGCATCGGAATTAAATATAAAAGGCACAATGCCGACTTAAGGATAAGAAGACTAACTCTTCTTACTGACTTTGTTTTGAACCATTAGTGTGACACTAGTTATAGATTCCGATGCTTCACTTCCGCTTTACTGTATCGCTTGGACCTTCTTGTTTACGATGAAACACAGAAATTGCATCGGAATTAAATACAAAAGGCACAATGCCGATTTAAGTACATGAAGACCGACTCTACTTATTGACAATGATTTGAACCATTCCTGTGACACTAGTTATAGATTCCGACGCTTCACTTCATGTTTACTGAATCCCTTGGACATTCTTATTGACGATGAAACACAAAATTGCATCGGAATTAAATACAAAAGGCACAATGCCGACTTATGGATAAGAAGACTGACTCTTCGTACTGATTATGTTTTGAACCATTCCTGTGACACTAGTTATAGATTCCGATGCTTCACTTCCGGTTTACTGTATCCCTCTGACCATCTTATTGACGATGTCACACAGAAATTGCATCGGGATTAAATACAAAAGGCACAATGCCGACTTAAGTACATGAAGACCGACTCTTCCCACTGTCTATGTTTAAACCATTCCTGTGACACTAGTTATAGATTCCGATGCTTCACTTCAGGTTTACTGTATCCCTCTGACATTGTTATTGGCGGTGAATCACAGAAATTGCATCGGAATTCAATACGAAAGGCACAATGCCGAATTAAGTACAAGAAGATTGACTCTTCTTCCTGACTATGTTTTGAACCATTCCTGTGACACTAGTTATAGATTCCGATGCTTCACTTCAGGTTTACTGTATCCCTCTGACCTTCTTATTGACGACGAAACACAGAAAATGCATCGGTATTAAATAGAAAAGGCATAATAACGACTTAAGTTCAAGAAGACTGACTCTTCTTACTGTCTATGTTTTGAACCTATCCTGTGACACTAGTTGTAGATTCCGATGCTTCACTTCAGGTTTACTATATCCCTTGGACCTTCTTATTGACGATGAAACACAGAAATTGCGTCGGAATTAAATACAAAAGGCACAATGCCGACTTAAGTACATGAAGACCGACTCTTCTTATTGACAATGATTTGAACCATTCCTGTGACACAAGTTACAGATTCCGATGCTTCACTTCAGGTTTACAGTATCTCTTGGACATTCTTATTGACGATGAAACACAGAAATTGCATCGGAATTAAACACAAAAGGCACAATGCCGACTTAAGGACAAGAAGACTGACTCTTCTTACTGAATTTGATTTGAACCATTAGTGTGACACTATTTATAGATTCCGATGCTTCACTTCCGGTTTACTGTATCGCTTGCACCTTCTAACTGACGATGAAACACAGAAATTTCATCGGAATTAAATACAAAAGGCACAATGACGACTTAAGTACATGAGGACCAACTCTTCTTATTGACAATGATTTGAACCATTCCTGTGACACTAGTTATAGATTCCGATGCTTCACTACAGGTTTACTGCATCCCTTGGACATTCTTATTGACGATGAAACACAAAATTGCATCGGAATTAAATGCAAAAGGCCCAATGCCGACTTAAGGACAAGAAGACTGACTCTCCTTACTGACTATGTTTTGACCCATTCCTGTGACACTAGTTATAGATTCCGATGCTTCACTTCCGGTTTACTGTATCCCTCTGACCTTCTTATTGACGATGAAACACAGAAATTGCATCGGTTTTAAATAGGAAAGGAACAATGCCGACTTAAGTTCAAGAAGACTGACTCTTCTTACTGTCTATGATTTGAACCTATCCTGTGACACTAGTTGTAGATTCCGATGCTTCACTTCAGGTTTACTGTATCCCTTGGACCTTCTTATTGACGATGAAACACAGAAATTGCATCGGAATTAAATACAAAAGGCACAATGCCGACTTAAGTACATGATGATCGACTCTTCTTATTGTTAATGATTTGAACCATTCCTGTGACACTAGTTATAGATTCCGATGCTTCACTTCAGGTTTACAGTATCTCTTGGACATTCTTATTGACGATGAAACACAGAAATTGCATCGGAATTAAATACAAAAGGCACAATGCCGACTTAAGGACAAGAAGACTGACTCTTCTTACTGAATTTGATTTGAACCATTAGTGTGACACTATTTATAGATTCCGATGCTTCACTTCCGGTTTACTGTATCGCTTGCACCTTCTAATTGACGATGAAACACAGAAATTTCATCGGAATTAAATACAAAATGCACAATGACGACTTAAGTACAAGAAGACTGACTCTTCTTACTGACTATGTTTTGAACCAATCCTGTGACACTAGTTATAGATTCCGATGCTTCACTTCAGGTTTACTGTATACCTTGGACTATCTTATTGACGATGAAACACAGAAATTGCATCGGAATTAAATACAAAAGGCACAATGCCGACTTAAGTACAAGAAAACTGACTCTTCCTGCTGTCTATGATTTGAACCATTCCTGTGACACTAGTTATAGATTCCGATGCTTCACTTAAGGTTTATTGTATCCCTTGGACCTTCTAATTGACGATGAAACACAGAAATTGCATCGCAATTAAATACAAAAGGCACAATGCCGACACAAGTACATGAAGACCGACTCTTCCTACTGACTAAGATTTGAACCATTCCTGTGACACTAGTTATAGATTCCGATGCTTCACTTTAGGTTTACTGTATCCCTTGGACCTTCTTATTGACGATGAAACACAGAAATTGCATCGGAATTAAATACAAAAGTCACAATGCCGACTTAAGTATAAGAAGACTGACTCTTCCTACTGTCTATGTTTTGATCCATTTCTGTGACACCAGTTATAGAGTCCGATGCTTCACTTCAGGTTTACTGTATCCCTTGGACCTTCTTGTTGACGATGAATCACAGATATTGCATCGGAATTAAATACAAAATTCACAATGCCGACTTAAGTACAAGAAGACTGACTCTTCTTACTGTCTATATTTTGAACCATTACTGTGACTCTAGTTAGAGATTGCGATGCTTCACTCCATGTTTACTGTATCCCTTGGACCTTCTTATTGACGATCAAACACAGAAATTGCATCGGAATTAAATACAAAATGCACAATGCCGACTTAAGAACAAGAAGACTGACTCTTCTTACTGTCTATTTTTGAACCGTTCCTGTGACACTAGTTATAGATTCCGATGCTTCACTTCAGGTTCACTGTATCCCTCTGACCTTCGTATTGACGGTGAAGCACAGAAATTGCATCGGAATTAAATACAAAAACCACAATGCCCAATTAAGTACAAGAAGACTGACTCTTCTTTCTGACTATGTTTTGAACCATTCCTGTGACACTAGTTATAGATTCCGATGCTTCACTTCAGGTTTATTGTATCCCTCTGACCTTCTTATTGACGATGAAACACAGAAATTGCATCGGTATTAAATAGAAAAGGCACAATGCCGACTTAAGTACAAGAAGATTGACTCTTCTTACTGTCTATGTTTTGAACCAATCCTGTGACACTAGTTGTAGATTCAGATGCTTCACTTCAGTTTTACTGTATCCCTTGGACCTTCTTATTGACGATGAAACACAGAAATTGCATCGGAATTAAATACAAAAGGCACAATGCCGACTTAAGTACAAGAACACTGACTCTTCCTACTGTCTATGTTTTGAACCATTCCTGTGACGCTAGTTATAGATTCCGATGCTTCACTTCAGGTTTACTGTATCCATTGTACTTTCGTATTGACGATGAAACACAGAAATTGCATCGGAATTAAATACAAAAGGCACAATGCCGACTTAAGTACAAGAACACTGACTCTTCCTACTGTCTATGTTTTGAACCATTCCTGTGACACTAGTTATATCTTCTGGTAAACCTTGCGGGATGTAAGGTCGTGGTCCATGAAACTCTTCAGCTCCTAACGTTTCGTCCAGTGCTTCGCTTGACATCTTCAGAGGGGTGTTTCTCCTCCGGTGAGTCTTGCCGACTGACGGGTTGGACGTCTGAGAGCGACTTATGTATTGTAGAAAGTGGGCGTGACCAGAGTTACACGTGATATGCAGAGATAACCTTTGTCAGGGATAAAACTTAACTATCGATCGTAATCTTGCCACGGATAAAACTGTCTAGCAATCCTGTAGTGCTACTGTCCAAATATCACTAAGTTTCATGTTCTCTTCTTTCCGATTAAAATTATCCCTATGTTTATATATTTCAATTGCTTCTCTACAAAGCCGTGGGTAATAGTTCGTCGTCGTAGATAACATTTTTGTTTCGGAAAACTTCACTTGATGATTTCCTGGTTGAAAAGCGTGTTCTGCTACAGCCGATTTATCTGTTTTCCCTAATCGGCAAAGACTTCTGTGTTCTTTTAACCGTGTATTTACGCCTCTTTTTGTTGTTCCAACATAAACTTTTCCACATGTACACGGAATTTTATATACGCCACTGGCTGATAGAGGAGCTCGTTTATCTTTTACAGACCGAAGAACATGACAAATTTTCTTCGTTGGTCTAAAAACAGTTCTAATATCATGTTTACTCAAAATCTTTCCAATCTGATCCGTTACTTTCTTTATAAAAGGGAGAGAGACTGTGTTCTTCCATCGTTTTTCGGACTTGTCCTTAAGCTTTTTGTTGTTTGGGTGCAGAATTCTGCTTACTTCTTTCTTTGAGTAGCCATTTTTCTCAAAAGCGTGCTTCAGATGTTTTAATTCGTCGTCTAGATACTCCGGCGTGCAAATCCGTCTGGCTCTGTCAACGAGACTTGAATCACATCTCTTTTTTGTTTTGGATGGTGGATAGAGTTTTTATGTAAGTATCTGTCTGTGTGCGTTATTTTTCTAAAAATCTGTTGTTTCAAGCTTCCATCCGTCTGTCTCATAACTAAAACATCCAAAAACGGTATTTTGTTATCATTTTCTCTCTCCATGGTAAACTGGATTCTTGGATTTATATTATTAAGGAACTCAAAAAATTCGCCTAAGGCTTCTCTACCATGTGGCCAGACCACAAATGTATCGTCTACATACCGATACCAGCGAGATGGTTTCTTATCTGCTTTTTCCAAGGCTGACTGTTCGAATTTCTCCATGTAGAAATTAGCTACTGCAGGACCCAATGGGTTACCCATTGCTACGCCATTAAGTTGTTCGTAAAATTCATTATTCCACTGGAAATGACTGGAAGTGAGACAGTGTCTGAAAAGAGCAGTCAGATCTTCTGGAAAAATATCCGTTATAAAATCCATAACTTCATTAACTGGAATCATAGTAAATAAAGATACTACATCGAAACTTACTAAAATATCTTCAGGAGTCAGAATTAAACCGACAATTTTCTCTATAAAATGACGTGAGTCCTTTATATATGAGTCCGTTTTTCCTAAATATGGTTGTAAGCGAGTTGTTAGATATCTTGCTATTTCGTACGTAGGAGAAATGATAGCACTAACAATCGGTCTCAGAGGAAGGTCCTTCTTATGTACCTTGTGTAGGCCATAGAGTCTAGGACACATAGCTTCAGTCTTCAATAAAGCTCTTTTTTCTTCTTTTTGAATAGAAGTGGCCGATTTTATCAAATTATTTGTTTTCCGTAGTACGCTGGCTGTAGGATCTTTCTTAAGTTTTTTGTATTCAAAAAGAAGAAAAAAGAGCTTTATTGAAGACTGAAGCTATGTGTCCTAGACTCTATGGCCTACCCAAGGTACATAAGAAGGACCTTCCTCTGAGACCGATTGTTAGTGCTATCAATTCTCCTACGTACGAAATAGCAAGATATCTAACAACTCGCTTACAACCATATTTAGGAAAAACGGACTCATATATAAAGGACTCACGTCATTTTATAGAGAAAATTGAAGGTTTAATTCTGACTCCTGAAGATATTTTAGTAAGTTTCGATGTAGTATCTTTATTTACTATGATTCCAGTTAATGAAGTTATGGATTTTATAACGGATATTTTTCCAGAAGATCTGACTGCTCTTTTCAGACACTGTCTCACTTCCAGTCATTTCCAGTGGAATAATGAATTTTACGAACAACTTAATGGCGTAGCAATGGGTAACCCATTGGGTCCTGCAGTAGCTAATTTCTACATGGAGAAATTCGAACAGTCAGCCTTGGAAAAAGCAGATAAGAAACCATCTCGCTGGTATCGGTATGTAGACGATACATTTGTGGTCTGGCCACATGGTAGAGAAGCCTTAGGCGAACTTTTTGAGTACCTTAATAATATAAATCCAAGAATCCAGTTTACCATGGAGAGAGAAAATGATAACAAAATGCCGTTTTTTAATGTTTTAGTTATGAGACAGACGGATGGAAGCTTGAAACAACAGATTTTTAGAAAAATAACGCACACAGACAGATACTTACATAAAAACTCTAACCACCATCCAAAACAAAAAAGAGGTGTGATTACAAGTCTCGTTGACAGAGCCAGACGGATTTGCACGCCGGAGTATCTAGACGACGAATTAAAACATCTGAAGCACGCTTTTGAGAAAAATGGCTACTCAAAGAAAGAAGTAAGCAGAATTCTGCACCCAAACAACAAAAAGCTTAAGGACAAGTCCGAAAAACGATGGAAGAATACAGTCTCTCTCCCTTTTATAAAGAAAGTAACGGATCAGATTGGAAAGATTTTAAGTAAACATGATATTAGACCTGTTTTTAGACCAACGAAGAAAATTTGTCATGTTCTTCGGTCTGTAAAAGATAAACGCGCTCCTCTATCAGCCAGTGGCGTATATAAAATTCCGTGTACATGTGGAAAAGTTTATGTTGGAACAACAAAAAGAAGCGTAAATACACGGTTAAAAGAACACAGAAGTCTTTGCCGATTAGGAAAAACAGATAAATCGGCTGTAGCAAAACACGCTTTTCAGCCAGGAAATCATCAAGTGAAGTTTTCCGGAACAAAAATTTTATCTACGACGACTAACTATTACCCACGGCTTTGTAGAGAAGCAATTGAAATACACTCCTGGAAATGGAAAAAAGAACACATTGACACCGGTGTGTCAGACCCACCATACTTGCTCCGGACACTGCGAGAGGGCTGTACAAGCAATGATCACACGCACGGCACAGCGGACACACCAGGAACCGCGGTGTTGGCCGTCGAATGGCGCTAGCTGCGCAGCATTTGTGCACCGCCGCCGTCAGTGTCAGCCAGTTGGCCGTGGCATACGGAGCTCCATCGCAGTCTTTAACACTGGTAGCATGCCGCGACAGCGTGGACGTGAACCGTATGTGCAGTTGACGGACTTTGAGCGAGGGCATATAGTGGGCATGCGGGAGGCCGGGTGGACGTACCGCCGAATTGCTCAACACGTGGGGCGTGAGGTCTCCACAGTACATCGATGTTGTCGCCAGTGGTCGGCGGAAGGTGCACGTGCCCGTCGACCTGGTACCGGACCGCAGCGACGCACGGATGCACGCCAAGACCGTAGGATCCTACGCAGTGCCGTAGGGGACCGCACCGCCACTTCCCAGCAAATTAGGGACACTGTTGCTCCTGGGGTATCGGCGAGGACCATTCGCAACCGTCTCCATGAAGCTGGGCTACGGTCCCGCACACCGTTAGGCCGTCTTCCGCTCACGCCCCAACATCGTGCAGCCCGCCTCCAGTGGTGTCGCGACAGGCGTGAATGGAGGGACGAATGGAGACGTGTCGTCTTCAGCGATGAGAGTCGCTTCTGCCTTGGTGCCAATGATGGTCGTATGCGTGTTTGGCGCCGTGCAGGTGAGCGCCACAATCAGGACTACATACGACCGAGGCACACAGGGCCAACACCCGGCATCATGGTGTGGGGAGCGATCTCCTACACTGGCCGTACACCACTGGTGATCGTCGAGGGGACACTGAATAGTGCACAGTACATCCAAACCGTCATCGAACCCATCGTTCTACCATTCCTAGACCGGCAAGGAAACTTGCTGTTCCAACAGGACAATGCACGTCCGCATGTATCCCGTGCCACCCAACGTGCTCTAGAAGGTGTAAGTCAACTACCCTGGCCAGCAAGATCTCCGGATCTGTCCCCCATTGAGCATGTTTGGGACTGGATGAAGCGTCGTCTCACGCGGTCTGCACGTCCAGCACGAACGCTGGTCCAACTGAGGCGCCAGGTGGAAATTGCATGGCAAGCCGTTCCACAGGACTACATCCAGCATCTCTACGATCGTCTCCATCGGAGAATAGCAGCCTGCATTGCTGCGAAAGGTGGATATACACTGTACTAGTGCCGACATTGTGCATGCTCTGTTGCCTGTGTCTATGTGACTGTGGTTCTGTCAGTGTGATCATGTGATGTATCTGACCCCAGGAATGTGTCAATAAAGTTTCCCCTTCCTCGGACAATGAATTCACGGTGTTCTTATTTCAATTTCCAGGAGTGTATATAAACATAGTGATAATTTTAATCGGAAAGAAGAGACCATGATACTTAGTGATATTTGGACAGTAGCACTACAGAATTGCTAGACAGTTTTATCCATGACAAGATTACGATCGATAGTTAAGTTTTATCTCTGACAAAGGTTATCTCTGCATATCACGTGTAACTCTGGTCACGCCCACTTTCTACGATACATAAGTCGCTCTCAGACGTCCGACCCGTCAGTCGGCAAGACTCACCGGAGGAGAAACACCCCTCTGAAGATGTCAAGCGAAGCACTGGACGAAACGTTAGGAGCTGAAGAGTTTCATAGACCACGACCTTACATCCCGCAAGGTTTACCAGAAGATATGTCATCCGGTCGTGAAAGCCTTCATACTATGAACACTAGTTATAGATACCGATGCTTCACTTCAGGTTTACTGTATCCCTTGTACTTTCTTATTGACGATGAAACACAGAAATTGCATCGGAATGAAATACAAAAGGCACAATGCCGACTTAAGTACATGAAGACCGACTCTTCTTATTGACAATGATTTGAACCATTCCTGTGACACTAGTTATAGATTCCGATGCTTCACTTGAGGTTTACAGTATCCCTTGGACCTTCTTATTGACGATGAAACACAGAAATTGCATCGGAAATAAAAACAAAAAGCACAATGCCGACTGAAGTACAAGAATACTGACACACCTTACTGTCTATGTTTTGAACCGTCCCTGTGACACTAGTTATAGATTCCGAGGCTTCACTCCAGGTTTACTGTATCCTTTGGACCATCTTACTGACGATGAAACACAGAAATTGCATCGGAATTAAATACAAAAGGCTCAATGGCGACTTAAGTACAAGAGGCCAGACTCTTCCTACTGTCTATGTTTTGAACCATTCCTGTGACACTAGTTTTAGATTCCGATGCTTCACTTCAGGTTTACTGTATCCCTCAGACCTTCCTATTGACGATGAAACACAGAAATTGCATCGGAATTAAATACAAAAGGCACAATGCCTACTTAAGTACAAGAAGACTGACTCTTCTTACTGTCTATGTTTTGAACCATTCCTGTGACACTAGTTATAGATTCCGATGCTTCACTTCAGGTTTACTGTATCCCTCTGACCTTATTGCCGATGAAACACAGAAATTGCATCAGAATTAAATACAAAAGGCGCAATGCCGACTTAAGGACAAGAAGACTGACTCTTCTTACTGACTATGTTTTGAACCATTCCTGTGACACTAGTTATAGATTCCGATGCTTCACCTCAGGTTTACTGTTTCCCTTGGACCTTCTTATTGACGATGAAACACAGAAATTGCATCGGAATTAAATACAAAAGGCGCAATGCCGACTTAAGTACACGAAGACTGACTCTTCTACTGACTATGTTTTGAACCACTTCTGTGACACTAGTTATAGATTCCGATGCTTCAGTTAAGGTTTACTGTATCCGTTGGACATTCTTATTGACGATGAAACACAGCAATTGCATCGGAATTAAATACAAAAGGCAAAATGCCGACTTAAGGACAAGAAGACTGACTCTTCTTACTGACTATGAATTGAACAATTCCTGTGACACTAGTTATATATTCCGATGCTTCAGTTCAGGTTTACTGTATCCGTTGGACATTCTTATTGACGATGAAGCACAGCAATTGCATCGGAATTAAATACAAAAGGCAAAATGCCGACTTAAGGACAAGAAGACTGACTCTTCTTACTGACGTTGTTTTGAACCATTCCTGTGACACTAGTTATAGATTCCGATGCTTCACTCCAGGTTTACTGTATCCCTTGGACCTTCGTATTGACGATGAAACACAGAAATTGCATCGGATTTAAATAGAAAAGGCACAATGCCGACTTAAGTACAAGAAGACTGACTCTTCTTACTGACTATGTATTGAACCATTCCTGTGAAACTAGTTATAGATTCCGATGCTTCACTTCAGGTTTACTGTATACCTTGGACCGTCTTATTGACGATGAAACACAGAAATCGCATCGGAATTAAATACAAAAGGCACAATGCCGACTTACGTACAAGAAGACTGGTTCTTCCTACTTTCTATGTTTTGAACCATTCCTGTGACACTAGTTTTGGATTCCGATGCTTCACTTCAGGTTTACTGTATCCCTCTGACTTTCTTATTGGCGATGAAACTCAGAAATTGCATCGGAATTAAATACAAAAGGCACAATGCCGACTTAAGTACATGAAGACCGACACTTCTTATTGACAATGACTTGAACCATTCCTGTGACACTAGTTATGGATTCCGATGCTTCACTAAAGGTTTACAGTATCCTTAGGACCTTCTTATTGACGATGAAACACAGAAATTGCATCGGAAATAAATACAAAAATCACAATGCCGACTTAAGTACAAGAATACTGACTCATCTTACTGTCTATGTTTTGAACCGTCCCTGTGACACTAGTTATAGATTCCGATGCTTCACTCCATGTTTACTGTATCTCGTGGACCATCTTATTGACGATGAAACACAGAAATTGAATCGGAATTAAATACAAAAGGCAAAATGCCGACTTAAGTACAAGAAGACTGTCTCTTCTTACTGACTATGTTTTGAACCATTCCTGTGACACTAGTTATGGATTCCGATGCTTCACTTCAGGTTTACTGTATCCCTGTGACCTTCTTATTGACGATGAAACACAGAAATTGCATCGGAATTAAATACAAAAGGCACAATGCCTACTAAAGTACAAGAAGACTTACTCTTCCTACTGTCTATGTTTTGAACCATTTCTGTGACACTTGTTATAGATTCCGATGCTTCACTTTAGGTTTACTGTATCCCTCTGACCTTATTGCCGATGAAACACAGAAATTGCATCGGAATTAAATACATAAGGCACAATGCCTACATAAGTACAAGAAGACTGACTCATCCTACTGTCTATGTTTTGAACCATTTCTGTGACACTAGTTATAGATTCCGATGCTTCACTCCAGGTTTATTGTATCCCTTGGACCTTGTTACTGACGATGAAACACATAAATTGCATCGGAATTAAATAGAAAAGGCAAAATGCTGACTTAAGTACAAGAAGACTGACTCTTCTTACTGACTATGAATTGAACAATTCCTGTGACACTAGTTGTAGATTCCGATGCATCAGTTCAGGTTTACTGTATCCGTTGGACATTCTTATTGACGATGAAACACAGCAATTGCATCAGAATTAAATACAAAAGGCAAAATGCCGACTTAAGGACAAGAAGACTGACTCTTCTTACTGACTTTGTTTTGAAACATTCCTGTGACACTAGATTTGGATTCCGATGCTTCACTTCTGGTTTATTGTATCCCTCTGACATTCTTATTGACGAAGAAACACAGAAATTGCATTGGAATTAAATACAAAAGGCACAATGTCGACTTAAGTGCATGAAGTTGGACTCTTCTTACCGTCTATGTTTTAAACCATTCCTGTGACACTAGTTATAGTTTCCGATGCTTCACTCCAGGTTTACTGTATCCCTTGGACCTTCTTATCGACGATGAAACACAGAAATTGCATCGGAAATAAATACAAAAGGCACAACGCCGACTTACGTACAAGATGACTGGTTCTTCCTAATGTCTATGTTTTGAACCATTCCTGTGACACTAGTTTTGGATTCCGATGCTTCACTTCAGGTTTACTGTATCCATCTGACCTTCTTATTGACGATGAAACACAGAAATTGCATCGGAATCAAATACAAAAGGCACAATGCCGACTTAAGTACAAGAAGACTGACTCCTCCTACTGTCTATGTTTTGAACCATTGCTGTGACACTAGTTATAGATTCCTATGCTTCACTTCAGGTTTACTGTATCCCTCTGACCTTATTGCCGATGAATCACAGAAATTGCATCGGAATTAAATACAAAAGCACAATGCCGACTTAAGGACAAGAAGACTGACTCCTCTTACTGACTATGTTTTGAACCATTTCTGTGACACTAGTTATAGATTCCGATGCTTCACTTCAGGTTTACTGTACCCCTCTGACCTTATTATTGACGATGAAACACAGATATTGCATCGGAATTAAATACAAAAGCCACAATGCTGACTTATGTACATGATGACTGACTCATCGTACTGTCTATGTTTTGAACCATTCCTGTGACACTAGTTATAGATTCCGAAGCTTTACTTCAGGTTTACTGTTTCCGTTGGACCTTCTTATTGTCGATGAAACACAGAAATTGCATCGGAATTAAATACAAAAGCCACAATGCCGACTTAATTATAAGAAGACAGACTCTTCCTACTGTCTATGTTTTGATCCATTTCTGTGACACTAGTTATAGAGTCCGATGCTTCACTTCAGTTTTACTGTATCCCTTGGACCTTCTTATTGACGATGAATCACAGAAATTGCATCGGAATTAAATACAAAAGGCACACTGCCGACTTAAGTACAAGAAGACTGACTCTTCTTACTGTCTATATTTTGAACCATTCCAGTGACACTAGTTATAGATTCCGATGCATCGCTTCAGGTTTTCTGTATCCCTCTGACCTTCTTATTGACGATGAAACACAGAAATTGCATCAGTATTAAATAGAAAAGGCACAATGCCGACTGAAGTACAAGAAGACTGACTCTTCTTATTGTCTATGCCTTGAACCAATCCTGTGACACTAATTGTAGATTCAGATGCTTCACTTCAGGTTTACTGTATCCCTTGGACCTTCTTATTGACGATGAAACACTGACACTGCATCGGAATTAAATACAAAAGGCACAATGCCGACTTAAGTACAAGAAGACTGACTCTTCTTACTGTCTATGTTTTGAACCATTCCTGTGACACTAGTTATAGTTTGCGATGCTCACTTCAGGTTTACTGTTTCCCTTGTACTTTCTTATTGACGATGAAACACAGAAATTGCATCGGAATTAAATACAAAAGGCACAATGCCGACTTAAGTACATGAAGACCGACTATTTTTATTGACAAAGATTTGAACCATTCCTGTGACACTAGTTATAGATTCCGATGTTTCACTGGAGGTTTACACTATCGCTTGGACCTTCTTATTGACGATGAAACACAGAAATTTCATCGAAAATAAACACAAAAAGCACAATGCCGACTTAAGTACAAGAATACTGACTCATCTTATTGTCTATGTTTGAACCGTCCCTGTGACACTAGTTATGGATTCCGATGCTTCACTCCAGGTTTACTGTATCCCTTGGACCATCTTATTGACGATGAAACACAGAAATTGCATCGGAATCAAATACAAAAGGCACAATGCCGACTTAAGTACAAGTAGACTGTCTCTTCTTACTGACTATGCTTTGAACCATTCCTGTGACACTAGTTATGGATTTCGAAGCTTCACATCAGGTTTACTGTATCCCTGTGACCCTCTTATTGACGAAGAAACACAGAAATTGCCTCGGAATTAAATACAAAAGGCGCAATGGCGACTTAAGTACAAGAAGGCTGACTCTTCCTACTGTCTATGTTTTGAACCATTCCTGTGACACTAGTTTTAGATTCCGATGCTTCACTTCAGGTTTACTGTATCCCTCTGACCTTCTTATTGACGATGAAACACAGAAATTGCATCGGAATTAAATACGACAGGCACAATGCCCAATTAAGTTCAAGATGACTTACTCTTCTTACTGACTATGCTTTGAATCATTTCTGTGACACTAGTTATAGATTCCGATACTTCACTTCGGGTTTACTGTATCCCTCTAACCTTCTTATTGACGATGAAACACACAAATTGCATCGGAATTAAATATAAAAGGCACAATGCCGATTTAAGTATAAGAAGACTGACTCTTCTTACTGACTTTGTTTTGACCCATTAGTGTGACACTAGTTATAGATTCGGATGCTTCACTTCCGGTTTACTGTATCGCTTGGACCTTCTTATTGACGATGAAACACAGAAATTGCATCGGAATTAAATACAAAAGGCACAATGCCGACTTAAGTACATGAAGACCGACTCTTCTTATTGACAACGATTTGAACCATTCCTGTGACACTAGTTATAGATTCCGATGCTTCACTTCAGGTATACTGTATCCCTTGGACCTTCTTATTGACGATGAAACACAGAAATTGCATCGGAATTAAATACAAAAAGCACAATGCCGACTGAAGTACAAGAATACTGACACACCTTACTGTCTATGTTTTGAACCGTCCCTGTGACACTAGTTATAGATTCCGAGGCTTCACTCCAGGTTTACTGTATCCTTTGGACCATCTTACTGACGATGAAACACAGAAATTGCATCGGAATTAAATACAAAAGGCACAATGCCGACTTAAGTACAAGAAGACTGTCTCTTCTTACTGACTATGCTTTGAGCCATTCCTGTGACACTAGTTACAGATTCCGATGCTTCACTTCAGGTTTACTGTATCCCTGTGACCTTCTTATTGACGATCAAACACAGAAATTGCATCGGAATTAAATACAAAAGTCACAATGGCGACTTAAGTACAAGAAGCCACACTCTTCCTACTGTCTATGTTTTGAACCATTCCTGTGACACTAGTTTTAGATTCCGATGCTTCACTTCAGGTTTACTGTATCCCTCAGACCTTCCTATTGACGATGAAACACAGAAATTGCATCGGAATTAAATACAAAAGGCACAATGCCTACTTAAGTACAAGAAGACTGACTCTTCTTACTGTCTATGTTTTGAACCATTCCTGTGACACTAGTTATAGATTCCGATGCTTCACTTCAGGTTTACTGTATCCCTCTGACCTTATTGCCGATGAAACACAGAAATTGCATCGGAATTAAATACAAAAGGCGCAATGCCGACTTAAGGACAAGAAGACTGACTCTTCTTACTGACTATGTTTGAACCATTCCTGTGACACTAGTTATAGATTCCGATGCTTCACCTCAGGTTTACTGTTTCCCTTGGACCTTCTTATTGACGATGAAACACAGAAATTGCATCGGAATTAAATACAAAAGGCGCAATGCCGACTTAAGTACACGAAGACTGACTCTTCTACTGACTATGTTTTGAACCACTTCTGTGACACTAGTTATAGATTCCGATGCTTCAGTTCAGGTTTACTGTATCCGTTGGACCTTCGTATTGACGATGAAACACAGAAATTGCATCGGAATTAAATAGAAAAGGCACAATGCCGACTTAAGTACAAGAAGACTGACTCTTCTTACTGACTATGTATTGAACCATTCCTGTGAAACTAGTTATAGATTCCGATGCTTCACTTCAGGTTTACTGTATACCTTGGACCGTGTTATTGACGATGAAACACAGAAATTGCATCAGAATTAAATACAAAAGGCACAATGCCGACTTACGTACAAGAAGACTGGTTCTTCCTACTGTCTATGTTTTGAACCATTCCTGTGACACTAGTTTTGGATTCCGATGCTTCACTTCAGGTTTACTGTATCCCTCTGACTTTCTTATTGGCGATGAAACTCAGAAATTGCATCGGAATTAAATACAAAAGGCACAATGCCGACTTAAGTACATGAAGACCGACACTTCTTATTGACAATGACTTGAACCATTCCTTTGACACTAGTTATGGATTCCGATGCTTCACTAAAGGTTTACAGTATCCTTAGGACCTTCTTATTGACGATGAAACACAGAAATTGCATCGGAAATAAGTACAAAAAGCACAATGCCGACTTAAGTACAAGAATACTGACTCATCTTACTGTCTATGTTTTGAACCGTCCCTGTGACACTAGTTATAGATTCCGATGCTTCACTCCACGTTTACTGTATCTCGTGGACCATCTTATTGACGATGAAACACAGAAATTGCATCGGAATTCAATACAAAAAGCAAAATGCCGACTTAAGTACAAGAATACTGTCTCTTCTTACTGACTATGTTTTGAACCATTCCTGTGACACTAGTTATGGATTCCGATGCTTCACTTCAGGTTTACTGTATCCCTGTGACCTTCTTATTGACGATGAAACACAGAAATTGCATCGGAATTAAATACAAAAGGCACAATGCCTACTAAAGTACAAGAAGACTTACTCTTCCTACTGTCTATGTTTTGAACCATTTCTGTGACACTAGTTATAGATTCCGATGCTTCACTTCAGGTTTACTGTATCCCTCTGACCTTATTGCCGATGAAACACAGAAATTGCATCGGAATTAAATACATAAGGCACAATGCCTACATAAGTACAAGAAAACTGACTCATCCTACTGTCTATGTTTTGAACCATTTCTGTGACACTAGTTATAGATTCCGATGCTTCACTCCAGGTTTATTGTATCCCTTGGACCTTGTTATTGACGATGAAACACAGAAATTGCATCGGAATTAAATAGAAAAGGCAAAATGCTGACTTAAGTACAAGAAGACTGACTCTTCTTACTGACTATGAATTGAACAATTCCTGTGACACTAGTTGTAGATTCCGATGCATCAGTTCAGGTTTACTGTATCCGTTGGACATTCTTATTGACGATGAAACACAGCAATTGCATCAGAATTAAATACAAAAGGCAAAATGCCGACTTAAGGACAAGAAGACTGACTCTTCTTACTGACTTTGTTTTGAAACATTCCTGTGACACTAGTTTTGGATTCCGATGCTTCACTTTAGGTTGACTGTATCCCTCTGACCTTCTTATTGACGATGAATTACAGAAATTGCATCGGAATTAAATACAAAAGGCACAATGCCGACTTAAGTACAAGAAGACTGACTCTTCCTACTGTCTATGTTTTGAACAATGTCTGTGACACTAGTTATAGATTCCGATGCTTCACTTCAGGTTTACTGTATCCCTGTGACCGTCTTATTGACGATGAAACACAGAAATTGCATCGGAATTAAATACAAAAGGCACAATGCCTACTTAAGTACAAAAAGACTTACTCTTCTTACTGACTATGATTTAAACCATTCCTGTGACACTAGTTATAGATTGCGATGCTTCACTTCAGGTTTACAGTATACCTCTGACCTTCTTATTGACGATGAAACACAGAAATTGCATCGGAAATAAATACAATATCCACAATGCCGACTTATGTACATGAAGACAGTCTCTTCGTACTGTCTATGCTTTGAACCATTCCTCTGACACTAGTTATAGATTCCGATGCTTCACTTCTGGTTTATTGTATCCCTCTGACATTCTTATTGACGAAGAAACACAGAAATTGCATTGGAATTAAATACAAAAGGCACAATGTCGACTTAAGTACATGAAGTTTGACTCTTCTTACCGTCTATGTTTTAGACCATTCCTGTGACACTAGTTATAGATTCCGATGCTTCACTCCAGGTTTACTGTATCCCTTGGACCTTCTTATCGACGATGAAACACAGAAATTGCATCGGAAATAAATACAAAAGGCACAACGCCGACTTACGTACAAGATGACTGGTCCTTCCTAATGTCTATGTTTTGAACCATTCCTGTGACACTAGTTTTGGATTCCGATGCTTCACTTCAGGTTTACTGTATCCATCTGACCTTCTTATTGACGATGAAACACAGAAATTGTATCGGAATGAAATACAAAAGGCACAATGCTGACTTAAGTACAAGAAGACTGACTCTTCGTACTGTCTATGTTTTGAACCATTCCTGTGACACTAGTTATAGATTCCGAAGCTTTACTTCAGGTTTACTGTTTCCGTTGGACCTTCTTAAAGACGATGAAACACAGAAATTGCATCGGAATTAAATACAAAAGGCACAATGCCGACTTAAGTATAAGAAGACAGACTCTTCCTACTGTCTATGTTTTGATCCATTTCTGTGACACTAGTTATAGAGTCCGATGCTTCACTTCAGTTTTACTGTATCCCTTGGACCTTCTTATTGACGATGAATCACAGAAATTACATCGGAATTAAATACAAAAGGCACACTGCCGACTTAAGTACAAGAAGACTGACTCTTCTTACTGTCTATATTTTGAACCATTCCAGTGACACTAGTTATAGATTCCGATGCATCGATTCAGGTTTACTGTATCCCTGTGACCTTCTTATTGACGGTGAAGCGCAGAAATTGCATCGGAATTAAATACGAAAGGCACAATGCCCAATTAAGTACAAGAAGACTGACTCTTCTTTCTGACTATGTTTTGAACCATTCCTGTGACACTAGTTATAGATTCCGATGCTTCACTTCAGGTTTACTGTATCCCTCTGACCTTCTTATTGACGATGAAACACAGAAATTGCATGAGTATTAAATAGAAAAGGCACAATGCCGACTGAAGTACAAGAAGACTGACTCTTCTTATTGTCTATGCCTTGAACCAATCCTGTGACACTAGTTGTAGATTCAGATGCTTCACTTCAGGTTACTTGTATCCCTTGGACCTTCTTATTGACGATGAAACACTGAAACTGCATCGGAATTAAATACAAAAGGCACAATGCCGACTTAAGTACAAGAAGACTGACTCTTCTTACTGTCTATGTTTTGAACCATTCCTGTGACACTAGTTATAGTTTCCGATGCTCACTTCAGGTTTACTGTTTCCCTTGTACTTTCTTATTGACGATGAAACACAGAAATTGCATCGGAATTAAATACAAAAGGCACAATGCCGACTTAAGTACATGAAGACCGACTATTTTTATTGACAATGATTTGAACCATTCCTGTGACACTAGTTATAGATTCCGATGTTTCACTGGAGGTTTACAGTATCCCTTGGACCTTCTTATTGACGATGAAACACAGAAATTTCATCGAAAATAAATACAAAAAGCACAATGCCGACTTAAGTACAAGAATAGTGACTCATCTTATTGTCTATGTTTTGAACCGTCCCTGTGACACTAGTTATGGATTCCGATGCTTCACTCCAGGTTTACTGTATCCCTTGGACCATTTTATTGACGATGAAACACAGAAATTGCATCGGAATCAAATACAAAAGGCACAATGCCGACTTAAGTACAAGTAGACTGTCTCTTCTTACTGACTATGCTTTGAACCATTCCTGTGACACTAGTTATGGATTTCGAAGCTTCACATCAGGTTTACTGTATCCCTGTGACCCTCTTATTGACGAAGAAACACAGAAATTGCATCGGAATTAAATACAAAAGGCGCAATGGCGACTTAAGTACAAGAAGGCTGACTCTTCCTACTGTCTATGTTTTGAACCATTACTGTGACACTAGTTTTAGATTCCGATGCTTCACTTCGGGTTTACTGTATCCCTCTGACCTTCTTATTGACGATGAAACACAGAAATTGCATCGGAATTAAATACGACAGGCACAATGCCCAATTAAGTTCAAGATGACTTACTCTTCTTACTGACTATGCTTTGAATCATTTCTGTGACACTAGTTATAGATTCCGATACTTCACTTCGGGTTTACTGTATCCCTCTAACCTTCTTATTGACGATGAAACACACAAATTGCATCGGAATTAAATATAAAAGGCACAATACCGATTTAAGGATAAGAAGACTGACTCTTCTTACTGACTTTGTTTTGACCCATTAGTGTGACACTAGTTATAGATTCGGATGCTTCACTTCCGGTTTACTGTATCGCTTGGACCTTCTTATTGACGATGAAACACAGAAATTGCATCGGAATTAAATACAAAAGGCACAATGCCGACTTAAGTACATGAAGACCGACTCTTCTTATTGACAACGATTTGAACCATTCCTGTGTCACTAGTTATAGATTCCGATGCTTCACTTCAGGTATACTGTATCCCTTGGACCTTCTTATTGACGATGAAACACAGAAATTGCATCGGAATTTAATACAAAAGGCACAATGCCGATTTAAGTACATGAAGACCTACTCTTCCTACTGACTATGATTTGAACCATTCCTGTGACACTAGTTATAGATTCCGATGCTTCACTTCAGGTTTACTGTATCCCTCTGACATTGTTATTGGCGGTGAATCACAGAAATTGCATCGGAATTCAATACGAAAGGCACAATGCCGAATTAAGTACAAGAAGATTGACTCTTCTTCCTGACTATGTTTTGAACCATTCCTGTGACACTAGTTATAGATTCCGATGCTTCACTTAAGGTTTACTGTATCCCTTGGACCTTCTAATTGACGATGAAACACAGATATTGCATTGCAATTAAATACAAAAGGCACAATGCCGACTCAAGTACATGAAGACCGACTCTTCCTACTGACTATGATTTGAACCATTCCTGTGACACTAGTTATAGATTCCGATGCTTCACTTTAGGTTTACTGTGTCCCTTGGACCTTCTTATTGACGATGAAACACAGAAATTGCATCGGAATTAAATACAAAAGGCACAATGCCGACTTAAGTATAAGAAGACTGACTCTTCCTACTGTCTATGTTTTGATCCATTTCTGTGACACTAGTTATAGAGTCCGATGCTTCACTTCAGGTTTACTGTATCCCTTGGACCTTCTTATTGACGATGAATCACAGAAATTGCATCGGAATTAAATACAAAATGCACAATGCCGACTTAAGTACAAGAAGACTGACTCTTCTTACTGTCTATATTTTGAACCATTACTGTGACTCTAGTTATAGATTCCGATGCTTCACTCCAGGTTTACTGTATCCCCTGGACCTTCTTATTGACGATGAAACACAGAATTTGCATCAGTATTAAATAGAAAAGGCACAATGCCGACTGAAGTACAAGAAGACTGACTCTTCTTATTGTCTATGCCTTGAACCAATCCTGTGACACTAGTTGTAGATTCAGATGCTTCACTTCAGGTTTACTGTATCCCTTGGACCTTCTTATTGACGATGAAACACTGAAACTGCAACGGAATTAAATACGAAAGGCACAATGCCGACTTAAGTACAAGAAGACTGACTCTTCTTACTGTCTATGTTTTGAACCATTCCTGTGACACTAGTTATAGATTCCGATTCTCACTTCAGGTTTACTGTTTCCCTTGTACTTTCTTATTGACGATGAAACACAGAAATTGCATCGGAATTAAATACCAAAGGCACAATGCCGACTTAAGTACATGAAGACCGACTATTTTTATTGACAATGATTTGAACCATTCCTGTGACACTAGTTATAGATTCCGATGTTTCACTGGAGGTTTACAGTATCCCTTGGACCTTCTTATTGACGATGAAACACAGAAATTGCATCGGAAATAAATACAAAAAGCACAATGCCGACTTAAGTACAAGAATACTGACTCATCTTACTGTCTATGTTTTGAACCGTCCCTGTGACACTAGTTATAAATTCCGATGCTTCACTCCAGGTTTACTGTATCCCTTGGACCATCTTATTGACGATGAAACACAGAAATTGCATCGGAATCAAATACAAAAGGCACAATGCCGACTTAAGTACAAGAAGACTGTCTCTTCTTACTGACTATGCTTTGAACCATTCCTGTGACACTAGTTATGGATTTCGAAGCTTCACATCAGGTTTACTGTATCCCTGTGACCTTCTTATTGACGACGAAACACAGAAATTGCATCGGAATTAAATTCAAAAGGCGCAATGGCGACTTAAGTACAAGAAGGCTGACTCTTCCTACTGTCTATGTTTTGAACCATTCCTGTGACACTAGTTTAAGATTCCGATGCTTCACTTCAGGTTTACTGTATCTATCTGACCTTCTTATTGACGATGAAACACAGAAATTGCATCGGAATTAAATACGACAGGCCCAATGCCCAATTAAGTTCAAGATGACTTACTCTTCTTACCGACTATGCTTTGAATCATTTCTGTGACACTAGTTATAGTTTTCCGATACTTCACTTCGGGTTTACTGTATCCCTCTAACCTTCTTATTGACGATGAAACACACAAATTGCATCGGAATTAAAGATAAAAGGCACAATGCCGATTTAAGGATAAGAAGACTGACTCTTCTAACTGACTTTGCTTTGACCCATTAGTGTGACACTAGTTATAGATTCCGATGCTTCACTTCCGGTTTACTGTATCGCTTGGACCTTCTTATTGACGATGAAACACAGAAATTGCATCGGAATTAAATACAAAAGGCACAATGCCGACTTAAGTACATGAAGACCGACTCTTCTTATTGACAACGATTTGAACCATTCCTGTGACACTAGTTATAGATTCCGATGCTTCACTTCAGGTTTACTGTATCCCTCTGACTTTCTTATTGGCGATGAAACTCAGAAATTGCATCGGAATTAAATACAAAAGGCACAATGCCGACTTAAGTACATGAAGACCGACACTTCTTATTGACAATGACTTGAACCATTCCTGTGACACTAGTTATGGATTCCGATGCTTCACTAAAGGTTTACAGTATCCTTAGGACCTTCTTATTGACGATGAAACACAGAAATTGCATCGGAAATAAATACAAAAAGCACAATGCCGACTTAAGTACAAGAATACTGACTCATCTTACTGTCTATGTTTTGAACCGTCCCTGTGACACTAGTTATAGATTCCGATGCTTCACTCCAGGTTTACTGTATCTCGTGGACCATCTTATTGACGATGAAACACAGAAATTGCATCGGAATTCAATACAAAAGGCTAAATGCCGACCTAAGTACAAGAAGACTGTCTCTTCTTACTGACTATGTTTTGAACCATTCCTGTGACACTAGTTATGGATTCCGATGCTTCACTTCAGGTTTACTGTATCCCTGTGACCTTCTTATTGACGATGAAACACAGAAATTGCATCGGAATTCAATACAAAAGGCAAAATGCCGACCTAAGTACAAGAAGACTGTCTCTTCTTACTGACTATGTTTTGAACCATTCCTGTGACACTAGTTGTAGATTCCGATGCTTCACTCCAGGTTTATTGTATCCCTTGGACCTTGTTATTGACGATGAAACACAGAAATTGCATCGGAATTAAATAGAAAAGGCAAAATGCTGACTTAAGTACAAGAAGACTGACTCTTCTTACTGACTATGAATTGAACAATTCCTGTGACACTAGTTGTAGATTCCGATGCATCAGTTCAGGTTTACTGTATCCGTTGGACATTCTTATTGACGATGAAACACAGCAATTGCATCAGAATTAAATACAAAAGGCAAAATGCCGGCTTAAGGACAAGAAGACTGACTCTTCTTACTGACTTTGTTTTGAAACATTCCTGTGACACTAGTTTTGGATTCCGATGCTTCACTTTAGGTTTACTGTATCCCTCTGACCTTCTTATTGACGATGAATTACAGAAATTGCATCGGAATTAAATACAAAAGGCACAATGCCGACATAAGTACAAGAAGACTGACTCTTCCTACTGTCTATGTTTTGAACAATTTCTGTGACACTAGTTATAGATTCCGATGCTTCACTTCAGGTTCACTGTATCCCTGTGACCTTCTTATTGACGATGAAACACAGAAATTGCATCGGAATTAAATACAAAAGGCACAATGCCTACTTAAGTACAAAAAGACTTACTCTTCTTACTGACTATGATTTAAACCATTCCTGTGACACTAGTTATAGATTGCGATGCTTCACTTCAGGTTTACAGTATCCCTCTGACCTTCTTATTGACGATGAAACACAGAAATTGCATCGGAAATAAATACAATATCCACAATGCCGACTTATGTACATGAAGACAGACTCTTCGTACTGTCTATGCTTTGAACCATTCCTCTGACACTAGTTATAGATTCCGATGCTTCACTTCTGGTTTATTGTATCCCTCTGACATTCTTATTGACGAAGAAACACAGAAATTGCATTGGAATTAAATACAAAAGGCACAATGTCGACTTAAGTACATGAAGTTTGACTCTTCTTACCGTCTATGTTTTAGACCATTCCTGTGACACTAGTTATAGATTCCGATGCTTCACTCCAGGTTTACTGTATCCCTTGGACCTTCTTATCGACGATGAAACACAGAAATTGCATCGGAAATAAATACAAAAGGCACAACGCCGACTTACGTACAAGATGACTGGTTCTTCCTAATGTCTATGTTTTGAACCATTCCTGTGACACTAGTTTTGGATTCCGATGCTTCACTTCAGGTTTACTGTATCCATCTGACCTTCTTATTGACGATGAAACACAGAAATTGCATCGGAATGAAATACAAAAGGCACAATGCTGACTTAAGTACAAGAAGACTGACTCTTCGTACTGTCTATGTTTTGAACCATTCCTGTGACACTAGTTATAGATTCCGAAGCTTTACTTCAGGTTTACTGTTTCCGTTGGACCTTCTTATTGACGATGAAACACAGAAATTGCATCGGAATTAAATACAAAAGGCACAATGCCGACTTAAGTATAAGAAGACAGACTCTTCCTACTGTCTATGTTTTGATCCATTTCTGTGACACTAGTTATAGAGTCCGATGCTTCACTTCAGTTTTACTGTATCCCTTGGACCTTCTTATTGACGATGAATCACAGAAATTACATCGGAATTAAATACAAAAGGCACACTGCCGACTTAAGTACAAGAAGACTGACTCTTCTTACTGTCTATGTTTTGAACCATTCCTGTGACACTAGTTATAGATTCCGATGCTTCACTTCAGGTTTACTGTATCCCTCTGACCTTCTTATTGACGATGAAACACAGAAATTGCATCGGAATCAAATACAAAAGGCACAATGCCGACTTAAGTACATGAAGACCGACTATTTTTATTGACAATGATTTGAACCATTCCTGTGACACTAGTTATAGATTCCGATGTTTCACTGGAGGTTTACAGTATCCCTTGGACCTTCTTATTGACGATGAAACACAGAAATTTCATCGAAAATAAATACAAAAAGCACAATGCCGACTTAAGTACAAGAATAGTGACTCATCTTATTGTCTATGTTTTGAACCGTCCCTGTGACACTAGTTATGGATTCCGATGCTTCACTCCAGGTTTACTGTATCCCTTGGACCATTTTATTGACGATGAAACACAGATATTGCATCGGAATCAAATACAAAAGGCACAATGCCGACTTAAGTACAAGTAGACTGTCTCTTCTTACTGACTATGCTTTGAACCATTCCTGTGACACTAGTTATGGATTTCGAAGCTTCACATCAGGTTTACTGTATTCCTGTGACCCTCTTATTGACGAAGAAACACAGAAATTGCATCGGAATTAAATACAAAAGGCGCAATGGCGACTTAAGTACAAGAAGGCTGACTCTTCCTACTGTCTATGTTTTGAACCATTCCTGTGACACTAGTTTTAGATTCCGATGCTTCACTTCAGGTTTACTGTATCCCTCTGACCTTCTTATTGACGATGAAACACAGAAATTGCATCGGAATTAAATACGACAGGCACAATGCCCAATTAAGTTCAAGATGACTTACTCTTCTTACTGACTATGCTTTGAATCATTTCTGTGACACTAGTTATAGATTCCGATACTTCACTTCGGGTTTACTGTATCCCTCTAACCTTCTTATTGACGATGAAACACACAAATTGCATCGGAATTAAATATAAAAGGCACAATGCCGATTTAAGGATAAGAAGACTGACTCTTCTTACTGACTTTGTTTTGACCCATTAGTGTGACACTAGTTATAGATTCGGATGCTTCACTTCCGGTTTACTGTACCGCTTGGACCTTCTTATTGACGATGAAACACAGAAATTGCATCGGAATTAAATACAAAAGGCACAATGCCGACTTAAGTACATGAAGACCGACTCTTCTTATTGACAACGATTTGAACCATTCCTGTGACACTAGTTATAGATTCCGATGCTTCACTTCAGGTATACTGTATCCCTTGGACCTTCTTATTGACGATGAAACACAGAAATTGCATCGGAATTTAATACAAAAGGCACAATGCCGATTTAAGTACATGAAGACCGACTCTTCCTACTGACTATGATTTGAACCATTCCTGTGACACTAGTTATAGATTCCGATGCTTCACTTCAGGTTTACTGTATCCCTCTGACATTGTTATTGGCGGTGAATCACAGAAATTGCATCGGAATTCAATACGAAAGGCACAATGCCGAATTAAGTACAAGAAGATTGACTCTTCTTCCTGACTATGTTTTGAACCATTCCTGTGACTCTAGTTATAGATTCCGATGCTTCACTTAAGGTTTACTGTATCCCTTGGACCTTCTAATTGACGATGAAACACAGAAATTGCATTGCAATTAAATACAAAAGGCACAATGCCGACTCAAGTACATGAAGACCGACTCTTCCTACTGACTATGATTTGAACCATTCCTGTGACACTAGTTATAGATTCCGATGCTTCACTTTAGGTTTACTGTATCCCTTGGACCTTCTTATTGACGATGAAACACAGAAATTGCATCGGTATTAAATACAAAAGGCACAATGCCGACTTAAGTATAAGAAGACTGACTCTTCCTACTGTCTATGTTTTGATCCATTTCTGTGACACTAGTTATAGAGTCCGATGCTTCACTTCAGGTTTACTGTATCCCTTGGACCTTCTTATTGACGATGAATCACAGAAATTGCATCGGAATTATATACAAAATGCACAATGCCGACTTAAGTACAAGAAGACTGACTCTTCTTACTGTCTATATTTTGAACCATTACTGTGACTCAAGTTATAGATTCCGATGCTTCACCCCAGGTTTACCGTATCCCCTGGACCTTCTTATTGACGATGAAACACAGAAATTGCATCAGTATTAAATAGAAAAGGCACAATGCCGACTGAAGTTCAAGAAGACTGACTCTTCTTATTGTCTATGCCTTGAACCAATCCTGTGACACTAGTTGTAGATTCAGATGCTTCACTTCAGGTTTACTGTATCCCTTGGACCTTCTTATTGACGATGAAACACTGAAACTGCAACGGAATTAAATACGAAAGGCACAATGCCGACTTAAGTACAAGAAGACTGACTCTTCTTACTGTCTATGTTTTGAACCGTTCCTGTGACACTAGTTATAGATTCCGATTCTCACTTCAGGTTTACTGTTTCCCTTGTACTTTCTTATTGACGATGAAACACAGAAATTGCATCGGAATTAAATACCAAAGGCACAATGCCGACTTAAGTACATGAAGACCGACTATTTTTATTGACAATGATTTGAACCATTCCTGTGACACTAGTTATAGATTCCGATGTTTCACTGGAGGTTTACAGTATCCCTTGGACCTTCTTATTGACGATGAAACACAGAAATTGCATCGGAAATAAATACAAAAAGCACAATGCCGACATAAGTACAAGAATACTGACTCATCTTACTGTCTATGTTTTGAACCGTCCCTGTGACACTAGTTATAAATTCCGATGCTTCACTCCAGGTTTACGGTATCCCTTGGACCTTCTTATTGACGATGAAACACAGAAATTGCATCGGAATCAAATACAAAAGGCACAATGCCGACTTAAGTACAAGAAGACTGTCTCTTCTTACTGACTATGCTTTGAACCATTCCTGTGACACTAGTTATGGATTTCGAAGCTTCACATCAGGTTTACTGTATCCCTGTGACCTTCTTATTGACGACGAAACACAGAAATTGCATCGGAATTAAATTCAAAAGACGCAATGGCGACTTAAGTACAAGAAGGCTGACTCTTCCTACTGTCTATGTTTTGAACCATTCCTGTGACACTAGTTTAAGATTCCGATGCTTCACTTCAGGTTTACTGTATCTATCTGACCTTCTTATTGACGATGAAACACAGAAATTGCATCGGAATTAAATACGACAGTCCCAATGCCCAATTAAGTTCAAGATGACTTACTCTTCTTACCGACTATGCTTAGAATCATTTCTGTGACACTAGTTATAGTTTTCCGATACTTCACTTCGGGTTTACTGTATCCCTCTAACCTTCTTATTGACGATGAAACACACAAATTGCATCGGAATTAAAGATAAAAGGCACAATGCCGATTTAAGGATAAGAAGACTGACTCTTCTTACTGACTTTGCTTTGACCCATTAGTGTGACACTAGTTATAGATTCCGATGCTTCACTTCCGGTTTACTGTATCGCTTGGACCTTCTTATTGACGATGAAACACAGAAATTGCATCGGAATTAAATACAAAAATCACAATGCCGACTTAAGTACATGAAGACCGACTCTTCTTATTGACAACGATTTGAACCATTCCTGTGACACTAGTTATAGATTCCGATGCTTCACTTCAGGTATACTGTATCCCTTGGACCTTCTTATTGACGATGAAACACAGAAATTGCATCGGAATTTAATACAAAATGCACAATGCCGATTTAAGTACATGAAGACCGACTCTTCCTACTGACTATGATTTGAACCATTCCTGTGACACTAGTTATAGATTCCGATGCTTCACTTCAGGTTTACTGTATCCCTCTGACATTGTTATTGGCGGTCAATCACAGAAATTGCATCGGAATTCAATACGAGAGGCACAATGCCGAATTAAGTACAAGAAGATTGACTCTTCTTCCTGACTATGTTTTGAACCATTCCTGTGACACTAGTTATAGATTCCGATGCTTCACTTCAGGTTCACTGTATCCCTCTGACCTTCTTATTGACGACGAATCACAGAAATTGCATCGATATTAAATAGAAAATGCACAATGCCGACTCAAGTACATGAAGACCGACTCTTCCTACTGACTATGATTTGAACCATTCCTGTGACACTAGTTATAGATTCCGATGCTTCACTTTAGGTTTACAGTATCCCTTGGACATTCTTACTGACGATGAAACACAGAAATTGAATCGGAATTAAATACAAAAGGCACAATGCCGACTTAAGGACAAGAAGACTGACTCTTCTTACTGAATTTGATTTGAACCATTAGTGTGAAACTATTTGTTGATTCCGATGCTTCACTTCCGGTTTACTGTATCGCTTGCACCTTGTAATTGACGATGTAACACAGAAATTGCATCGGAATTAAATACAAAAGGCACAATGACGACTTAAGTACAAGAAGACTGACTCTTCTTACTGACTATGTTTTGAACCATTCCTGTGACACTAGTTATAGATTCCGATGCTTCACTTCAGGTTTACTGTATACCTTGGACTATCTTATTTACGATGAAACACAGAAATTGCATCGGAATTAAATACAAAAGGCACAATGCTGACTTAAGTACAAGAAAATTGACTCTTCCTGCTGTCAATGATTTGAACCATTCCTGTGACACTAGTTATAGATTCCGATGCATCACTTAAGGTTTACTGTATCCCTTGGACCTTCTAATTGACGATGAAACACAGAAATTGCATCGCAATTAAATACAAAAGGCACAATGCCGACTCAAGTACATGAAGACCGACTCTTCATACTGACTATGATTTGAACCATTCCTGTGACACTAGTTATAGATTCCGATGCTTCACTTTAGGTTTACTGTATCCCTTGGACCTTCTTATTGACGATGAAACACAGAAATTGCATCGGAATTAAATACAAAAGGCACAATGCCGACTTAAGTATAAGAAGACTGACTCTTCCTACTGTCTATGTTTTGATCCATTTCTTTGACACTAGTTATAGAGTCCGATGCTTCACTTCAGGTTTACTGTATCCCTTGGACCTTCTTATTGACGATGAATCACAGAAATTGCATCGGAATTAAATACAAAATGCACAATGCCGACTTAAGTACAAGAAGACTGACTCTTCTTACTGTCTATATTTTGAACCATTACTGTGACTCTAGTTATAGATTCCGATGCTTCACTCCAGGTTTACTGTATCCCCTGGACCTTCTTATTGACGATGAAACGCAGAAATTGCATCGGAATTAAATACAAAAGGCACAATGCCGACTTAAGGACAATAAGACTGACTCTTCTTACTGTCTATGTCTGAACCATTCCTGTGACACTAGTTATAGATTCCAATGCTTCACTTCAGGTTTACTGTATCCCTGTGACCTTCTTATTGACGGTGAAGCGCAGAAATTGCATCGGAATTAAATACGAAAGGCACAATGCCCAATTAAGTACAAGAAGACTGACTCTTCTTTCTGACTATGTTTTGAACCATTCCTGTGACACTAGTTATAGATTCCGATGCTTCACTTCTGGTTTACTGTATCCCTCTGACCTTCTTATTGACGATGAAACACAGAAATTGCATCAGTATTAAATAGAAAAGGCACAATGCCGACTGAAGTACAAGAAGACTGACTCTTCTTACGGTCTATGTTTTGAACCATTCCTGTGACACTAGTTATAGATTCCGATGCTCACTTCAGGTTTACTGTATCCCTGTGACCTTCTTATTGACGGTGAAGCGCAGAAATTGCATCGGAATTAAATACGAAAGGCACAATGCCCAATTAAGTACAAGAAGACTGACTCTTCTTTCTGACTATGTTTTGAACCATTCCTGTGACACTAGTTATAGATTCCGATGCTTCACTTCTGGTTTACTGTATCCCTCTGACCTTCTTATTGACGATGAAACACAGAAATTGCATCAGTATTAAATAGAAAAGGCACAATGCCGACTGAAGTACAAGAAGACTGACTCTTCTTACTGACTATGTTTTGAACCATTCCTGTGACACTAGTTATAGATTCCGATGCTCACTTCAGGTTTACTGTATCCCTTGGACCTTCTTATTGACGATGAAACACTGAAACTGCATCGGAATTAAATACAAAAGGCACAATGCCGACTTAAGTACAAGAAGACTGACTCTTCTTACTGTCTATGTTTTGAACCATTCCTGTGACACTAGTTATAGATTCCGATGCTCACTTCAGGTTTACTGTTTCCCTTGTACTTTCTTATTGACGATGAAACACAGAAATTGCATCGGAATTAAATACAAGAGGCACAATGCCAACTTAAGTACATGAAGACCGACTATTTTTATTGACAATGATTTGAACCATTCCTGTGACACTAGTTATAGATTCCGATGTTTCACTGGAGGTTTACAGTATCCCTTGGACCTTCTTATTGACGATGAAACACAGAAATTGCATCGGAAATAAATACAAAAAGCACAATGCCGACTTAAGTACAAGAATACTGACTTATCTTACTGTCTATGTTTTGAACCGTCCCTGTGACACTAGTTATAAATTCCGATGCTTCACTCCAGGTTTACTGTATCCCTTGGACCATCTTATTGACGATGAAACACAGAAATTGCATCGGAATCAAATACAAAAGGCACAATGCCGACTTAAGTACAAGAAGACTGTCTCTTCTTACTGACTATGCTTTGAACCATTCCTGTGACACTAGTTATGGATTTCGAAGCTTCACATCAGGTTTACTGTATCCCTGTGACCTTCTTATTGACGAAGAAACACAGAAATTGCATCGGAATTAAATACAAAAGGCGCAATGGCGACTTAAGTACAAGAAGGCTGACTCTTCCTACTGTCTATGTTTTGAACCATTCCTGTGACACTAGTTTTAGATTCCGATGCTTCACTTCAGGTTTACTGTATCCCTCTGACCTTCTTATTGACGATGAAACACAGAAATTGCATCGGAATTAAATACGACAGGCACAATGCCCACTTAAGTTCAAGATGACTTACTCTTCTTACTGACTATGCTTTGAATCATTTCTGTGACACTAGTTATAGATTCCGATACTTCACTTCGGGTTTACTGTATCCCTCTAACCTTCTTATTGACGATGAAACACACAAATTGCATCGGAATTAAATATAAAAGGCACAATGCCGATTTAAGGATAAGAAGACTGACTCTTCTCACTGACTATGTTTTGACCCATTAGTGTGACACTAGTTATAGATTCCGATGCTTCACTTAAGGTTTACAGTATCCCTTGGACATTCTTATTGACGATGAAACACAGAAATTGCATCGGAATTAAAAACAAAAGGCACAATGCCGACTTAAGGACAAGAAGACTGACTCTTCTTACTGAATTTGATTTGAACCATTAGTGTGAAACTATTTGTTGATTCCGATGCTTCACTTCCGGTTTACTGTATCGCTTGCACCTTCTAATTGACGATGAAACACAGAAATCGCATCGGAATTAAATACAAAAGGCACAATGACGACTTAAGTACAAGAAGACTGACTCTTCTGACTGACTATGTTTTGAACCATTCCTGTGACACTAGTTACAGATTCCGATGCTTCACTTCAGGTTTACTGTATACCTTGGACTATCTTATTGACGATGAAACACAGAAATTGCATCGGAATTAAATACAAAAGGCACAATGCTGACTTAAGTACAAGAAAATTGACTCTTCCTGCTGTCTATGATTTGAACCATTCCTGTGACACTAGTTATAGATTCCGATGCTTCACTTAAGGTTTACTGTCTCCCTTGGACCTTCTAATTGACGATGAAACACAGAAATTGCATCGCAATTAAATACAAAAGGCACAATGCCGACTCAAGTACATGAAGACCGACTCTTCCTACTGACTATGATTTGAACCATTCCTGTGACACTAGTTATAGATTCCGATGCTTCACTTTAGGTTTACTGTATCCCTTGGACCTTATTATTGACGATGAAAAACAGAAATTGCATCGGAATTAAATACAAAAGGCCCAATGCCGACTTAAGTATAAGAAGACTGACTCTTCCTACTGTCTATGTTTTGATCCATTTCTGTGACACTAGTTATAGAGTCCGATGCTTCACTTCAGGTTTACTGTATCCCTTGGACCTTCTTATTGACGATGAATCACAGAAATTGCATCGGAATTAAATACAAAATGCACAATGCCGACTTAAGTACAAGAAGACTGACTCTTCTTACTGTCTATATTTTGAACCATTACTGTGACTCTAGTTATAGATTCCGATGTTTCACTCCAGGTTTACTGTATCCCCTGGACCTTCT
The DNA here is from genome assembly GCF_021461385.2 of Schistocerca piceifrons. NCBI lineage: Eukaryota > Metazoa > Arthropoda > Insecta > Orthoptera > Acrididae > Schistocerca > Schistocerca piceifrons. The sequence goes on from NW_025728412.1 coordinate 133,248, forward strand.
TACAGACGATCAAACACAGAAATTGCATCGGAATTAAATACAAAATACACAATGCCGACTTAAGGACAAGAAGACTGACTTTTCTTACTGTCTATGTTAGAACCATTCCTGTGACACTAGTTGTAGATTCCGATGCTTCACTTCAGGTTTACTGTATCCCTCTGACCTTCTTATTGACGGTGAAGCACAGAAATTGCATCGGAATTAAATACGAAAACCACAATGCCCAATTAAGTACAAGAAGACTGACTCTTCTTACTGACTATGCTTTGAATCATTTCTGTGACACTAGTTATAGATTCCGATACTTCACTTCGGGTTTACTGTATCCCTCTAACCTTCTTATTGACGATGAAATACACAAATTGCATCGGAATTAAATATAAAAGGCACAATGCCGATTTAAGGATAAGAAGACTGACTCTTCTTACTGACTTTGTTTTGACCCATTAGTGTGACACTAGTTATAGATTCCGATGCTTCACTTCCGGTTTACTGTATCGCTTGGACCTTCTTATTGACGATGAAACACAGATATTGCATCGGAATTAAATACAAAAGGCACAATGCCGACTTAAGTACATGAAGACCGAATCTTCTTATTGACAATGATTTGAACCATTCCTGTGACACTAGTTATAGATTCCGATGCTTCACTTCAGGTATACTGTATCCCTTGGACATTCTTATTGACGATGAAACACAGAAATTGCATCGGAATTAAATATAAAAGGCACAATGCCGACTTAAGGATAAGAAGACTAACTCTTCTTACTGACTTTGTTTTGAACCATTAGTGTGACACTAGTTATAGATTCCGATGCTTTACTTCCGGTTTACTGTATCGCTTGGGCCTTCTTATTGACGATGAAACACAGAAATTGCATCGGAATTAATTACAAAAGGCACAATGCCGATTTAAGTACATGAAGACCGACTCTTCTTACTGACTATGATTTGAACCATTCCTGTGACACTAGTTATAGATTCCGATGCTTCACTTCAGGTTTACTGTATCCCTCTGACATTGTTATTGGCGATGAATCACAGAAATTGCATCGGAATTCAATACGAAAGGCACAATGCCGAATTAAGTACAAGAAGATTGACTCTTCTTCCTGACTATGTTTTGAACCATTCCTGTGACACTAGTTATAGATTCCGATGCTTCACTTCAGGTTCACTGTATCCCTCTGACCTTCTTATTGACGACGAATCACAGAAATTGCATCGGTATTAAATAGAAAAGGCATAATAACAACTTAAGTTCAAGAAGACTGACTCTTCTTAATGTCTATGTTTTGAACCTATCCTGTGACACTAGTTGTAGATTCCGATGCTTCACTTCAGGTTTACTGTATCCCTTGGACCTTCTTATTGACGATGAAACACAGAAATTGCATCGGAATTAAATACAAAAGGCACAATGCCGACTTAAGGACAAGAAGACTGACTCTTCTTACTGAATTTGATTTGAACCATTAGTGTGAAACTATTTGTTGATTCCGATGCTTCACTTCCGGTTTACTGTATCGCTTGCACCGTCTAATTGACGATGAAACACAGAAATTGCATCGGAATTAAATACAAAAGGCACATTGACGACTTAAGTACAAGAAGACTGACTCTTCTTACTGACTATGTTTTGAACCATTCCTGTGACACTAGTTATATATTCCGATGCTTCACTTCAGGTTTACTGTATACGTTGGACTATCTTATTGACGATGAAACACAGAAATTGCATCGGAATTAAATACAAAAGGCACAATGCTGACTTAAGTACAAGAAAATTGACTCTTCCTGCTGTCTATGATTCGAACCATTCCTGTGACACTAGTTATAGATTCGGATGCTTCACTTAAGGTTTACTGTATCCCTTGGACCTTCTAATTGACGATGAAACACAGAAATTGCTTCGCAATTAAATACAAAAGGCACAATGCCGACTCAAGTACATGAAGACCGACTCTTCCTACTGACTATGATTTGAACCAATCCTGTGACACTAGTTATAGATTCCGATGCTTCACTTTAGGTTTACTGTATCCCTTGGACCTTCTTATTGACGATGAAACACAGAAATTGCATCGGAATTAAATACAAAAGGCACAATGCCGACTTAAGTATAAGAAGACTGACTCTTCCTACTGTCTATGTTTTGATCCATTTCTGTGACACTAGTTATAGAGTCCGATGCTTCACTTCGGGTTTACTGTATCCCTTGGACCTTCTTATTGACTTTGAATCACAGAAATTGCATCGGAATTCAATACAAAATGCACAATGCCGACTTAAGTACAAGAAGACTGACTCTTCTTACTGTCTATATTTTGAACCATTACTGTGACTCTAGTTATAGATTCCGATGCTTCACTCCAGGTTTACTGTATCCCCTGGACCTTCTTATAGACGATCAAACACAGAAATTGCATCGGAATTAAATACAAAATGCACAATGCCGACATAAGGACAAGAAGACTGACTTTTCTTACTGTCTATGTTTGAACCATTCCTGTGACACTAGTTATAGATTCCGATGCATCGCTTCAGGTTTACTGTATCCCTTGGACCTTCTTATTGACGATGCAACACAGAAAATGCATCGGAATTAAATTCAAAAGGCACAATGCCGACTTAAGTGCAAGAAGACTGACTCTTCTTACTGACTATGTTTTAAACCATTCCTGTGACACTAGTTATAGATTCCGATGCTTCACGTCCGGTTTACTGTATCCCCTGGACCTTCTTATTGACGATGAAACACAGAAATTGCATCGGAATTAAATACAATAGGCACAATGTCGACTTAAGGACAAGAAGACTGTCTCTTCTTACTGTCTATGTTTGAACCATTCCTGTGACACTAGTTATAGATTCCAATGCTTCACTTCAGGTTTACTGTATCCCTGTGACCTTCTTATTGACGGTGAAGCGCAGAAATTGCATCGGAATTAAATACGAAAGGCACAATGCCCAATTAAGTACAAGAAGACTGACTCTTCTTTCTGACTATGCTTTGAACCATTCCTGTGACACTAGTTATAGATTCCGATGCTTCACTTCAGGTTTACTGTATCCCTCTGACCTTCTTATTGACGATGAAACACAGAAAATGCATCAGTATTACAAAAAAAAGGCACAATGCCGACTGAAGTACAAGAAGACTGACTCTTCTTATTGTCTATGACTTGAACCAATCCAGTGACACTAGTTGTAGATTCAGATGCTTCACTTCAGGTTTACTGTATCCCTTGGACCTTCTTATTGACGATGAAACACTGAAACTGCATCGGAATTAAATACAAAAGGCACAATGCCGACTTAAGTACAAGAAGACTGACTCCTCTTACTGTCTATGTTTTCAACCATTCCTGTGACACTAGTTATAGATTCCGATGCTCACTTCAGGTTTACTGTTTCCCTTGTACTTTCTTATTGACGATGAAACACAGAAATTGCATCGGAATTAAATACAAAAGGCACAATGCCGACTTAAGTACATGAAGACCGAGTGTTTTATTGACAATGATTTGAACCATTCCTGTGACACTAGTTATAGATTCCGATGTTTCACTGGAGGTTTACAGTATCCCTTGGACCTTCTTATTGACGATGAAACACAGAAATTGCATCGGAAATAAATACAAAAAGCACAATGCCGACTTAAATACAAGAATACTGACTCATCTTACTGTCTATGTTTTGAACCGTCCCTGTGACACTAGTTATAGATTCCGATGCTTCACTCCAGGTTTACTGTATCCCTTGGACCATCTTAATGACGATGAAACACAGAAATTGCATCGGAATCAAATACAAAAGGCACAATGCCGGCTTAAGTACAAGAAGACTGTCTCTTCTTACTGACTATGCTTTAAACCATTCCTGTGACACTAGTTATGGATTTCGAAGCTTCACATCAGGTTAACTGTATCCCTGTGACCTTCTTATTGACGAAGTAACACAGAAAGTGCATCGGAATTAAATACAAAAGGCGCAATGGCGACTTAAGTACAAGAAGGCTGACTCTTCCTACTGTCTATGTTTTGAACCATTCCTGTGACACTAGTTTTAGATTCCGATGCTTCACTTCAGGTTTACTGTATCCCTCTGACCTTCTTATTGACGATGAAACACAGAAATTGCATCGGAATTAAATACGACAGGCACAATTCCCAATTAAGTTCAAGATTACTTACTCTTCTTACTGACTATGCTTTGAATCATTTCTGTGACACTAGTTATAGATTCCGATACTTCACTTCGGGTTTACTGTATCCCTCTAACCTTCTTATTGACGATGAAACACACAAATTGCATCGCAATTAAATATAAAAGGCACAATGCCGATTTAAGGATAAGAAGACTGACTCTTCTTACTGACTTTGTTTTGACCCATTAGTGTCACACTAGTTATAGATTCCGATGCTTCACTTCCGGTTTACTGTATCGCTTGGACCTTCTTATTGACGATGAAACACAGAAATTGCATCGGAATTAAATACAAAAGGCACAATGCTGACTTAAGTACAAGAAAATTGACTCTTCCTGCTGTCTATGATTTGAACCATCCCTGTGACACTAGTTATAGATTCCGATGCTTCACTTAAGGTTTACTGTCTCCCTTGGACCTTCTAATTGACGATGAAGCACAGAAATTGCATCGGAATTAAATACAAAAGGCACAATGCCGACTTAAGTATAAGAAGACTGACTCTTCCTACTGTCTATGTTTTGATCCATTTCTGTGACACTAGTTATAGAGTCCGATGCTTCACTTCAGGTTTACTGTATCCCTTGGACCTTCTTATTGACGATGAATCACAGAAATTGCATCGGAATTAAATACAAAATGCACAATGCCGACATAAGTACAAGAAGACTGACTCTTCTTACTGTCTATATTTTGAACCATTACTGTGACTCTAGTTATAGATTCCGATGTTTCACTCCAGGTTTACTGTATCCGCTGGACCTTCTTATAGACGATCAAACACAGAAATTGCATCGGAATTAAATACAAAATACACAATGCCGACTTAAGGACAAGAAGACTGACTTTTCTTACTGTCTATGTTTGAACCATTCCTGTGACACTAGTTATAGATTCCGATGCTTCACTTCAGGTTTACTGTATCCCTCTGACCTTCTTATTGACGGTGAAGCACAGAAATTGCATCGGAATTAAATACGAAAACCACAATGCCCAATTAAGTACAAGAAGACTGACTCTTCTTACTGACTATGCTTTGAATCATTTCTGTGACACTAGTTATAGATTCCGATACTTCACTTCGGGTTTACTGTATCCCTCTAACCTTCTTATTGACGATGAAACACACAAATTGCATCGGAATTAATTATAAAAGGCACAATGCCGATTTAAGGATAAGAAGACTGACTCTTCTTACTGACTTTGTTTTGACCCACTAGTGTGACACTAGTTATAGATTCCGATGCTTCACTTCCGGTTTACTGTATCGCTTGGACCTTCTTATTGACGATGAAACACAGATATTGCATCGGAATTAAATACAAAAGGCACAATGCCGACTTAAGTACATGAAGACCGACTCTTCTTATTGACAATGATTTGAACCATTCCTGTGACACTAGTTATAGATTCCGATGCTTCACTTCAGGTATACTGTATCCCTTGGACATTCTTATTGACGATGAAACACAGAAATTGCATCGGAATTAAATATAAAAGGCACAATGCCGACTTAAGGATAAGAAGACTAACTCTTCTTACTGACTTTGTTTTGAACCATTAGTGTGACACTAGTTATAGATTCCGATGCTTTACTTCCGGTTTACTGTATCGCTTGGACCTTCTTATTGACGATGAAACACAGAAATTGCATCGGAATTAATTACAAAAGGCACAATGCCGATTTAAGTACATGAAGACCGACTCTTCTTATTGACTATGATTTGAAACATTCCTGTGACACTAGTTATAGATTCCGATGCTTCACTTCAGGTTTACTGTATCCCTCTGACATTGTTATTGGCGATGAATCACAGAAATTGCATCGGAATTCAATACGAAAGGCACAATGCCGAATTAAGTACAAGAAGATTGACTCTTCTTCCTGACTATGTTTTGAACCATTCCTGTGACACTAGTTATAGATTCCGATGCTTCACTTCAGGTTCACTGTATCCCTCTGACCTTCTTATTGACGACGAATCACAGAAATTGCATCGGTATTAAATAGAAAAGGCATATTAACAACTTAAGTTCAAGAAGACTGACTCTTCTTAATGTCTATGTTTTGAACCTATCCTGTGACACTAGTTGTAGATTCCGATGCTTCACTTCAGGTTTACTGTATCCCTTGGACCTTCTTATTGACGATGAAACACAGAAATTGCGTCGGAATTAAATACAAAAGGCACAATGCCGACATAAGTACATGAAGACCGACTCTTCTTATTGACAATGATTTGAACCATTCCTGTGACACTAGTTATAGATTCCGATGCTTCACTTAAGGTTTACATTATCTCTTGGACATTCTTATAGACGATGAAACACAGAAATTGCATCGGAATTAAATACAAAAGGCACAATGCCGACTTAAGGACAAGAAGACTGACTCTTCTTACTGAATTTGATTTGAACCATTAGTGTGAAACTATTTGTTGATTCCGATGCTTCACTTCCGGTTTACTGTATCGCTTGCACCTTCTAATTGACGATGAAACACAGAAATTGCATCGGAATTAAATACAAAAGGCACAATGACGACTTAAGTACAAGAAGATTGACTCTTCTTACTGACTATGCTTTGAAAAATTCCTGTGACACTAGTTATATATTCCGATGCTTCACTTCAGGTTTACTGATTCCCTTGGACCTTCTTATTGACGATGAAACACAGAAATTGCATCGGAATTAAATACAAAAGGCACAATGCAGACTTAAGTATAAGAAGAATGACTCTTCCTACTGTCTATGTTTTGATCCATTTCTGTGACACTAGTTATAGAGTCCGATGCTTCACTTCGGGTTTACTGTATCCCTTGGACCTTCTTATTGACTTTGAATCACAGAAATTGCATCGGAATTAAATACAAAATGCACAATGCCGACTTAAGTACAAGAAGACTGACTCTTCTTACTGTCTATATTTTGAACCATTACTGTGACTCTAGTTATAGATTCCGATGCTTCACTCCAGGTTTACTGTATCCCTTGGACCTTCTTATTGACGATGCAATACAGAAAATGCATCGGAATTAAATTCAAAAGGCACAATGCCGACTTAAGTGCAAGAAGACTGACTCTTCTTACTGACTATGTTTTAAAACATTCCTGTGACACTAGTTATGGATTCCGATGCTTCACGTCCGGTTTACTGTATCCCTTGGACCTTCTTATTGACGATGAAACACAGATATTGCATCGGAATTAAATACAATAGGCACAATGCCGACTTAAGTACAAGAAGACTGACTCTTCTTACTGTCTATGTTTGAAACATTCCTGTGACACTAGTTATAGATTCCAATGCTTCACTTCAGGTTTACTGTATCCCTGTGACTTTCTTATTGACGGTGAAGCGCAGAAATTGCATCGGAATTAAATACGAAAGGCACAATGCCCAATTAAGTACAAGAAGACTGACTCTTCTTTCTGACTATGTTTTGAACCATTCCTGTGACACTAGTTATAGATTTCGATGCTTCACTTCAGGTTTACTGTATCCCTCTGACCTTCTTATTGACGATGAAACACAGAAATTGCATCAGTATTAAATAGAAAAGGCACAATGCCGACTGAAGTACAAGAAGACTGACTCTTCTTATTGTCTATGCCTTGAACCAATCCAGTGACACTAGTTGTAGATTCAATTGCTTCACTTCAGGTTTACTGTATCCCTTGGACCTTCTAATTGACGATGAAACACAGAAATTGCATCGCAATTAAATACAAAAGGCACAATGCCGACTCAAGTACATGAAGACCGACTCTTCCTACTGACTATGATTTGAACCATTCCTGTGACACTAGTTATAGATTCCGATGCTTCACTTTAGGTTTACTGTATCCCTTGGACCTTCTTATTGACGATGAAACACAGAAATTGCATCGGAATTAAATACAAAAGGCACAATGCCGACTCAAGTACATGAAGACCGACTCTTCCTACTGTCTATGATTTGAACCATTCCTGTGACACTAGTTATAGATTCCGATGCTCACTTCAGGTTTACTGTTTCCCTTGTACTTTCTTATTGACGTTGAAACACAGAAATTGCATCGGAATTAAATACAAAAGGCACAATGCCGACTTAAGTACATGAAGACCGACTATTTTTATTGACAATGATTTGAACCATTCCTGTGCCACTAGTTATAGATTCCGATGTTTCACTGGAGGTTTACTGTCTCCCTTGGACCTTCTTATTGACGATGAAACACAGAAATTGCATCGGAAATAAATACAAAAAGCACAATGCCGACTTAAGTACAAGAATACTGACTCATCTTACTGTCTATGTTTTGAACCGTCCCTGTGACACTAGTTATAGATTCCGATGCTTCACTCCAGGTTTACTGTATCCCTTGGACCATCTAATTGACGATGAAACACAGAAATTGCATCGGAATCAAATACAAAAGGCACAATGCCGACTTAAGTACAAGAAGACTGTCTCTTCTTACTGAGTATGCTTTGAACCATTCCTGTGACACTAGTTATGGATTTCGAAGCTTCACATCAGGTTTACTGTATCCCTGTGACCTTCTTATTGACGAAGTAACACAGAAATTGCATCGGAATTAAATACAAAAGGCACAATGCCGACTGAAGTACAAGAAGACTGACTCTTCTTATTGTCTATGACTTGAACCAATCCAGTGACACTAGTTGTAGATTCAGATGCTTCACTTCAGGTTTACTGTATCCCTTGGACCTTCTTATTGACGATGAAACACTGAAACTGCATCGGAATTAAATACAAAAGGCACAATGCCGACTTAAGTACAAGAAGACTGACTCTTCTTACTGTCTATGTTTTGAACCATTCCTGTGACACTAGTTATAGATTCCGATGCTCACTTCAGGTTTACTGTTTCCCTTGTACTTTCTTATTGACGATGAAACACAGAAATTGCATCAGAATTAAATACAAAAGGCACAATGCCGACTTAAGTACATGAAGACCGACTTTTTTTATTGACAATGATTTGAACCATTCCTGTGCCACTAGTTATAGATTCCGATGTTTCACTGGAGGTTTACAGTATCCCTTGGACCTTCTTATTGACGATGAAACACAGAAATTGCATCGGAAATAAATACAAAAAGCACAATGCCGACTTAAGTACAAGAATACTGACTCATCTTACTGTCTATGTTTTGAACCGTCCCTGTGACACTAGTTATAGATTCCGATGCTTCACTCCAGGTTTACTGTATCCCTTGGACCATCTTATTGACGATGAAACACAGAAATTGCATCGGAATCAAATACAAAAGGCACAATGCCGACTTAAGTACAAGAAGACTGACTCTTCTTACTGATATTGTTTTGCCCCATTAGTGTGACACTAGTTATAGATTCCGATGCTTCACTTCCGGTTTACTGTATCGCTTGGACCTTCTTATTGACGATGAAACACAGAAATTGCATCGGAATTAAATACAAAAGGCACAATGCCGACTTAAGTACATGAAGACCGACTCTTCTTATTGACAATGATTTGAACCATTCCTGTGACACTAGTTATAGATTCCGATGCTTCACTTAAGGTTTACAGTATCTCTTGGACATTGTTATTGACGATGAAACACAGAATTTGCATCGGAATTAAATACAAAAGGCACAATGCCGACTTAAGGACAAGAAGACTGACTCTTCTTACTGAATTTGATTTGAACCATTAGTGTGAAACTATTTGTTGATTCCGATGCTTCACTTCCGGTTTACTGTATCGCTTGCACCTTCTAATTGACGATGAAACACAGAAATTGCATCGGAATTAAATACAAAAGGCACAATGACGACTTAAGTACAAGAAGACTGACTCTTCTTACTGACTATGTTTTGAACCATTCCTGTGACACTAGTTATAGAGTCCGATGCTTCACTTCAGGTTTACTGTATCCCTTGGAACTTCTTATTGACGATGAATCACAGAAATTGCATCGGAATTAAATACAAAATGCACAATGCCGACTTAAGTACAAGAAGACTGACTCTTCTTACTGTCTATATTTTGAACCATTACTGTTACTCTAGTTATAGATTCCGATGCTTAACTCCAGGTTTACTGTATCCCCTGGACCTTCTTATAGACGATCAAATACAGACATTGCATCGGAATTAAATACAAAATGCACAATGCCGACTTAAGGACAAGAAGACTGACTTTTCTTACTGTCTATGTTTGAACCATTCATGTGACACTAGTTATAGATTCCGATGCTTCACTTCAGGTTTACTGTACCCCTCTGACCTTCTTATTGACGGTGAAGCACAGAAATTGCATCGGAATTAAATACGAAAACCACAATGCCCAATTAAGTACAAGAAGACTGACTCTTCTCTCTGACTATGTTTTGAACCATTCCTGTGACACTAGTTATAGATTCCGATGCTTCACTTCAGGTTTACTGTACCCCTCTGACCTTCTTATTGACGATGAAACACAGAAATTGCATCGGTATTAAATAGAAAAGGCACAATGCCGACTTAAGTACAAGAAGACTGACTCTTCTTACTGTCTATGTTTTGAACCAATCCTGTGAAACTAGTTGTAGATTGAGATGCTTCACTTCAGTTTTACTGTATCCCTTGGACCTTCTTATTGACGATGAAATACAGAAATTGCATCGGAATTCAATACAAAAGGCACAATGCCGACTTAAGTACAAGAACACTGACTCTTCCTACTGTCTATGTTTTGAACCATTCCTGTGACACTAGTTATAGATTCCGATGCTTCACTTCAGGTTTACTGTATCCCTTGTACTTTGGTATTGACGATGAAACACAAAATTGCATCGGAATTAAATGCAAAAGGCACAATGCCGACTTAAGGACAAGAAGACTGACTCTTCTTACTGACTATGTTTTGAACCATTCCTGTGACACTAGTTATAGATTCCGATGCTTCACTTTCGGTTCACTGTATCCGTCTGACCTTCTTATTGACGATGAAACACAGAAATTGCCTCGGGATTAAATACAAAAGGCACAATGCCGACTTAAGTACATGAAGACTGACTCTTCTTTCTGTCTATGTTTGAACCATTCCTGTGACACTAGTTATAGATTCCGATGCTTCACTTCAGGTTTACTGTATCCCTCTGACCTTCTTATTGAAGATGAAACACAGAAATTGCATCGGGATTAAATAGAAAAGGCACAATGCCGACCTAAGTACAAGAAGACTGACTCTTCTTACTGTCTATGTTTTGAACCAATTCTGTGACACTAGTTGTAGATTCCGATGCTTAACTTGAGGTTTACTGTATCCCTTGGACCTTCTTATTGACGTTGAAACACTAAAATTGCATGGGAATTAAAAACAAAAGGCACAATGCCGACTTAAGTACAAGAACACTGACTCTTCCTACTGTCTATGTTTTGAACCATTCCTGTGACACTAGTTATATCTTCTGGTAAACCTTGCGGGATGTAAGGTCGTGGTCCATGAAACTCTTCAGTTCCTAACGTTTCGTCCAGTGCTTCGCTTGACATCTTCAGAGGGGTGTTTCTCCTCCGGTGAGTCTTGCCGACTGACGGGTTGGGCGTCTGAGAGCGACTTATGTATCGTAGGAAGTGGGCGTGACCAGAGTTACACGTGATATGCAGAGATAACCTTCGTCAGGGATAAAACTTAACTATCGATCGTAATCTTGCCACGGATAAAACTGTCTAGCAATTCTGTAGTGCTACTGTCCAAATATCACTAAGTTTCATGTTCTCTTCTTTCCGATTAAAATTATCCCTATGTTTATATATTTCAATTGCTTCTCTACAAAGCCGTGGGTAATAGTTCGTCGTCGTAGATAAAATTTTTGTTTCGGAAAACTTCACTTGATGATTTCCTGGCTGAAAAGCGTGTTCTGCTACAGCCGATTTATCTGTTTTTCCTAATCGGCAAAGACTTCTGTGTTCTTTTAACCGTGTATTTACGCTTCTTTTTGTTGTTCCAACATAAACTTTTCCACATGTACACGGAATTTTATATACGCCACTGGCTGATAGAGGAGCGCGTTTATCTTTTACAGACCGAAGAACATGACAAATTTTCTTCGTTGGTCTAAAAACAGGTCTAATATCATGTTTACTTAAAATCTTTCCAATCTGATCCGTTACTTTCTTTATAAAAGGGAGAGAGACTGTATTCTTCCATCGTTTTTCGGACTTGTCCTTAAGCTTTTTGTTGTTTGGGTGCAGAATTCTGCTTACTTCTTTCTTTGAGTAGCCATTTTTCTCAAAAGCGTGCTTCAGATGTTTTAATTCGTCGTCTAGACACTCCGGCGTGCAAATCCGTCTGGCTCTGTCAACGACACTTGTAATCACACCTCTTTTTTGTTTTGGATGGTGGTTAGAGTTTTTATGTAAGTATCTGTCTGTGTGCGTTATTTTTCTAAAAATCTGTTGTTTCAAGCTTCCATCCGTCTGTCTCATAACTAAAACATCCAAAAACGGCATTTTGTTATCATTTTCTCTCTCCATGGTAAACTGGATTCTTGGATTTATATTATTAAGGTACTCAAAAAATTCGCCTAAGGCTTCTCTACCATGTGGCCAGACCACAAATGTATCGTCTACATACCGATACCAGCGAGATGGTTTCTTATCTGCTTTTTCCAAGGCTGACTGTTCGAATTTCTCCATGTAGAAATTAGCTACTGCAGGACCCAATGGGTTACCCATAGCTACGCCATTAAGTTGTTCGTAAAATTCATTATTCCACTGGAAATGACTGGAAGTGAGACAGTGTCTGAAAAGAGCAGTTAGATCTTCTGGAAAAATATCCGTTATAAAATCCATAACTTCATTAACTGGAATCATAGTAAATAAAGATACTACATCGAAACTTACTAAAATATCTTCAGGAGTCAGAATTAAACCTTCAATTTTCTCTATAAAATGACGTGAGTCCTTTATATGTGAGTCCGTTTTTCCTAAATATGGTTGTAAGCGAGTTGTTAGATATCTTGCTATTTCGTACGTAGGAGAATTGATAGCACTAACAATCGGTCTCAGAGGAAGGTCCTTCTTATGTACCTTGGGTAGGCCATAGAGTCTAGGACACATAGCTTCAGTCTTCAATAAAGCTCTTTTTTCTTCTTTTTGAATAGAAGTGGCCGATTTTATCAAATTATTTGTTTTCCGTAGTATGCTGGCTGTAGGATCTTTCTTAAGTTTTTTGTATTCAAAAAGAAGAAAAAAGAGCTTTATTGAAGACTGAAGCTATGTGTCCTAGACTCTATGGCCTACACAAGGTACATAAGAAGGACCTTCCTCTGAGACCGATTGTTAGTGCTATCAATTCTCCTACGTACGAAATAGCAAGATATCTAACAACTCGCTTACAACCATATTTAGGAAAAACGGACTCATATATAAAGGACTCACATCATTTTATAGAGAAAATTGAAGGTTTAATTCTGACTCCTGAAGATATTTTAGTAAGTTTCGATGTAGTATCTTTATTTACTATGATTCCAGTTAATGAAGTTATGGATTTTATAACGGATATTTTTCCAGAAGATCTGACTGCTTTTTTCAGACACTGTCTCACGTCCAGTCATTTCCAGTGGAATAATGAATTTTACGAACAACTTAATGGCGTAGCAATGGGTAACCCATTGGGTCCTGCAGTAGCTAATTTCTACATGGAGAAATTCGAACAGTCAGCCTTGGAAAAAGCAGATAAGAAACCATCTCGCTGGTATCGGTATGTAGACGATACATTTGTGGTCTGGCCACATGGTAGAGAAGCCTTAGGCGAATTTTTTGAGTACCTTAATAATATAAATCCAAGAATCCAGTTTACCATGGAGAGAGAAAATGATAACAAAATGCCGTTTTTGGATGTTTTAGTTATGAGACAGACGGATGGAAGCTTGAAACAACAGATTTTTAGAAAAATAACGCACACAGACAGATACTTACATAAAAACTCTAACCACCATCCAAAACAAAAAAGAGGTGTGATTACAAGTGTCGTTGACAGAGCCAGACGGATTTGCACGCCGGAGTGTCTAGACGACGAATTAAAACATCTGAAGCACGCTTTTGAGAAAAATGGCTACTCAAAGAAAGAAGTAAGCAGAATTCTGCACCCAAACAACAAAAAGCTTAAGGACAAGTCCGAAAAACGATGGAAGAATACAGTCTCTCTCCCTTTTATAAAGAAAGTAACGGATCAGATTGGAAAGATTTTAAGTAAACATGATATTAGACCTGTTTTTAGACCAACGAAGAAAATTTGTCATGTTCTTCGGTCTGTAAAAGATAAACGCGCTCCTCTATCAGCCAGTGGCGTATATAAAATTCCGTGTACATGTGGAAAAGTTTATGTTGGAACAACAAAAAGAAGCGTAAATACACGGTTAAAAGAACACAGAAGTCTTTGCCGATTAGGAAAAACAGATAAATCGGCTGTAGCAGAACACGCTTTTCAGCCAGGAAATCATCAAGTGAAGTTTTCCGAAACAAAAATTTTATCTACGACGACGAACTATTACCCACGGCTTTGTAGAGAAGCAATTGAAATATATAAACATAGTGATAATTTTAATCGGAAAGAAGAGACCATGATACTTAGTGATATTTGGACGGTAGCACTACAGAATTGCTAGACAGTTTTATCCATGACAAGATTACGATCGATAGTTAAGTTTTATCTCTGACAAAGGTTATCTCTGCATATCACGTGTAACTCTGGTCACGCCCACTTTCTACGATACATAAGTGGCTCTCAGACGTCCGACCCGTCAGTCGGCAAGACTCACCGGAGGAGAAACACCCCTCTGAAGATGTCAAGCGAAGCACTGGACGAAACGTTAGGAGCTGAAGAGATTCATGGACCACGACCTTACATCCCGCAAGGTTTACCAGAAGATATGTCATCCGGTCGTAAAAGCCTTCATACTAAGAACACTAGTTATATATTCCGATGTTTCACTTCAGGTTTACTGTATCCCTTGTACTTTCTTATTGACGATGAAACACAGAAATTGCATCGGAATGAAATACAAAAGGCACAATGCCGACTTAAGTATATGAAGACCGACTCTTCTTATTGACAATGATTTGAACCATTCCTGTGACACTAGTTATAGATTCCGATGCTTCACTTGAGGTTTACAGTATCCCTTGGACCTTCTTATTGACGATGAAACACAGAAATTGCATCGGAAATAAATACTAAAAGCACAATGCCGACTGAAGTACAAGAATACTGACACATCTTACTGTCTATGTTTTGAACCGCCCTGTGACACTAGTTATAGATTCCGAGGCTTCACTCCAGGTTTACTGTATCCCTTGGACCATCTTACTGACGATGAAACACAGAAATTGCATCGGAATTAAATACAACAGGCACAATGCCGACTTAAGTACAAGAAGACTGTCTCTTCTTACTGACTATGTTTTGACCCATTCCTGTGACACTAGTTACAGATTCTGATGCTTCACTTCAAGTTTACTGTATCCCTGTGACCTTCTTATTGACGATGAAACACAGAAATTGCATCGGAATTAAATACAAAAGGCACAATGGGGACTTAAGTACAAGAAGCCTGGCTCTTCCTACTGTTTAAGTTTTGAACCATTCCTTTGACACTAGTTTTAGATTCCGATGCTCCACTTCAGGTTTACTGTATCCCTCTAACTTTCCAATTGACGATGAAACACAGAAATTGCATCGGAATTAAATACAAAAGGCACAATGCCTACTTAACTACAAGAAGACTGACTCTTCCTACTGTCTATGTTTTGAACCATTCCTTTGACACTAGTTATGGATACCGATGCTTCACTTCAGGTTTACTGTATCCCACTGACCTTATTGCCGATGAAACACAGAAATTGCATCGGAATTAAATACAAAAGGCGCAATGCCGACTTAAGTACACAAAGACTGACTCTTCTACTGTCTATGTTTTGAACCACTTCTGTGACACTAGTTATAGAGTCCGATGCTTCACTTCAGGTTTACTGTATCCCTTGGGCCTTCTTATTGACGATGAATCACAGAAATTGCATCGGAATTAAATACAAAAGGCACAATGCCGACTTAAGTACAAGAAGACTGACTCTTCTTACTGTCTATATTTTGAACCATTCCAGTGACACTAGTTATAGATTCCGATGCTTCAGTTCAGGTTTACTGTATCCGTTGGACATTCTTATTGACGATGAAACACAGCAATTGCATCGGAATTAAATACAAAAGGCAAAATGCCGACTTAAGGACAAGAAGACTGACTCTTCTTACTGACAATGTTTTGAACCATTCCAGTGAAACTAGTTATAGATTGTGATGCTTCACTTCAGGTTTACAGTATCCCTCTGACCTTCTTATTGACGATGAAACACAGAAATTGCATCGGAAATAAATACAATATCCACAATGCCGACTTATGTACATGAAGACAGACTCTTCGTACTGTCTATGCTTCGAACCATTTGTCTGACACTAGTTATAGATTCCGATGCTTCAGTCCATGTATACTGTATCCCTTGGAACTTCTTATTGACGATGAAACACAGAAATTGCATCGGAATTAAATACAAAAGGCACAATGCCGACTTAAGGACAAGAAGACTGACTCTTCTTACTGACTTTGCTTTGAACCATTCCTGTGACACTAGTTATAGATTCCGATGCTTCACTTCAGGTTTATTGTATCCCTCTGACCTTCTTATTGACGATGAAACACAGAAATTGCATTGGAATTAAATACAAAAGGCACAATGTCGACTTAAGTACATGAAGTCTGACTCTTCTTACCGTCTATGTTTTAAACCATTCCTGTGACACTAGTAATAGATTCCGATGCTTCACTCCAGGTTTACTGTATCCCTTGAACTTCTTATTGACGATGAATCACAGAAATTGCATCGGAAATAATTACAAAAGGCACAATGCCGAATTACGTACAAGAAGACTGGTTCTTCCTACTGTCTATGTTTTGAACCATTCCTGTGACACTAGTTTTGGATTCCGATGCTTCACTTCAGGTTTACTGTATCCATCTGACCTTCTTATTGACGATGAAACACAGAAATTGCATCGGAATTAAATTCAAAAGGCACAATGCCGACTTAAGGGCAAGAAGGCTGACTCTTCTTACTGACTATGTTTTAAACCATTCCTGTGACACTAGTTATAGATTCCAATGCTTCACTTCCGGTTTACTGTATGCGTCTGACCTTCTTATTGACGATGAAACACAGAAATTGCATCGCAATTAAATACAAAGGGCACAATGCCGACTTAAGTACAAGAAGACTGACTCTTCTTACTGTCTATGTTTGAACCATTCCTGTGACACTAGTTATAGATTCCGATGCTTCACTTCAGGTATACTGTATCCCTCTGACCTTCTAATTGACGGTGAAGCACAGAAATTGCATCGGAATTAAATACGAAACGCACAATGCCCAATTAAGTTCAAGAAGACTATCTCTTCCTACTGACTATGTTTTGAACCATTTCAGTGACACTAGTTATTGATTCCTATACTTCACTTCGGGTTTACTGTATCCCTCTGACATTCTTGTTGACGATGAAACACAGAAATTGCATCGCAATTAAATACAAAAGGCACAATGCCGACTTAAGTACAAGAACACACCCTTCCTATTGTCTATGTTTGAACCATTCCTGGGACACCAGTTATAGATTCCGATGCTTCACTTCAGGTTTACTGTATCCCTTCTACTTTCTTATTGACGATGAAACACAGAAATTGCATCGGAATTAAATACAAAAGGCACAATGCCGACTTAAGTACATGAAGACCGACTCTACTTATTGACAATGATTTGAACCATTCCTATGACACTAGTTATTGATTCCGGTGCTTCACTTGAGGTTTACTGTATCCCTTGGACCTTCTTATTGACGATGAAACACAGAAAATGCATCGGAATTAAATTCAAAAGGCACAATGATGACTTAAGGGCAAGAAGACTGACTCTTCTAACTGTCTATGTTTTGAACCATTCCTGTGACACTAGTTATATATTCCGATGCTTTACTCCAGGTTTACTGTATCCCTTGGACATTCTTATTGACGATGAAACACAGAAATTGCATCGGAATTAAATACAAAAAGCACAATGCCGACTTAAGGGCAAGAAGACTGACTCTTCTTACTGACTATGATTTGAACCATTCCTGTGACACTAGCTATAGATTCCGATGCTTCACTTCAGGTTTACTGTATCCCTGTGACTTTCTTATAGACGATGAAACACAGAAATTGCATAGGAGTTAAATACAAACGGCACAATGCCGACTTAAGTACAAGAAGACTGACTCTTCTTACTATGTGTAGAACCATTCCTGTGACACTAGTTATAGATTCAGATGCCTCACTTCAGGTTTACTGTATCCGTTGGACATACTTATTGACGATGAAACACAGCAATTGCATCGGAATTAAATACAAAAGGCAAAGTGCCGACTTAAGTACACGAAGACTGACTCTTTTTACTGTCTATGCTTTGAACCATTCCTGTGACACTAGTTATAGATTCCGATGCTTCACTCCAGGTATACTGTATCTCTTGGAGCTTCTTATTGACGATGAAACACGGAAATTGCATGGGAATTAAATACAAAAGGCACAATGCCGATTTAAGGACAAGAAGAATGAATCTTCTTACTGACTTTGTTTTGAACCATTCCTGTGACACTAGTTATTGATTCCGATGCTACACTCCAGGTTTACTGTATCCCTTGGACCTTCTTATTGATGATGAAACACAGAAATTGCATCGGAATTAAATAGAAAAGGCACAATGCCAACTTAAGTACAAGAAGACTGACTCTTCTTACTGACTATGTTTTGAACCATTCCTGTGAAACTAGTTATGGATTCCGATGCTTCACTTCAGGTTTACTGTATACCGTGGACCTTCTTATTGACGATGAAACACAGCAATAGCATCGGAATTAAATACAAAAGGCACAATGATGACTTATGTAAAAGAAGACTGGTTCTTCCTACTGTCTATGTTTTGAACCGTTCCCGTGACACTAGTTTTGGATTCCGATGCTTCACTTCAGGTTTACTGTATCCCTCTGACCTTCTTATTGACGATGAAACACAGAAATTGCATCGGAATTTAATACAAAAGGCACAATGCCGACTTAAGTACAAGAAGACTGACTCTTCCTACTGTCTAAGTTTTGAACCATTGCTGTGACACTAGTTATAGATTCCGATGCTTCACTTCAGGTTTACTGTATTCCTCTGACCATATTGCCGACGAAACACAGAAATTGCATCGGAATTAAATACAAAAGGCACAATGCCGACTTAAGGACAAGAGGACTAACTCTTCTTACTGACGATGGTTTGAACCATTCACGTGACACTAGTTATAGATTCCGATGTTTCACTCCAGGTATCCTGTATCCCTTGGAACTTCTTATTGACGATGAAACACAGAAATTACATCGGAATTAAATACAAAAGGCACAATGCCGACTTAAGGACAAGTAGACTGACTCTTCTTACTGACTTTGTTTAGAAATATTCCTGTGACACTAGTTACAGATTCCGATGCTTCACTTCAGGTTTATTGTATGCCTCTGACCTTCTGATTGACGATGAAACACAGAAATTGCATCGGAATTAAATACAAAAGGCACAATGCCGATTTAAGGACAAGAAGAATGACTCTTCTTACTGAGTTTGCTTTGAACCATTCCTGTGAAACTAGTTATAGATTCCGATGCTTTACTTCAGGTTTACTGTATACCTTGGACCTTCTTATTGACGATGAAACACAGAAATTACATCGGTATTAAATACAAAAGTCACAATGCCGACTTAAGGACAAGGGGACTGACTCTTCTTACTGACTATGGTTTGAACCATTCACGTGACACTACTTATAGATTCCGATGCTTCACTTCAGGTTCACTGTATCCCTCTGACCTTCTTATTGACGATATAACACAGAAATTGCATCGGAATTAAATACAAAACCCACAATGCCGACTTATGTACATGAAGACTGACTGTTCGTACTGTCTATGCTTTGGACCATTCCTGTGACACTAGTTATAGATTCCGATGCTTCACTCCACGTATACTGTATCCCTTGGAGGTTCTTATTGACGATGAAACACAGAAATTGCATCGGAATTAAATACAAAAGGCACAATGCCGACTTAAGTACAAGAAGACTGACTCTTCTTACTGACTTTGTTTTGAAATATTCCTGTGACACTAGTTATAGATTCCGATGCTTCACTTCAGGTTTATTGTATCCCACTGACCTTCTTATTGACGATGAATCACAGAAATTGCATCGGAATTAAATACAAAAGGCACAATGCCGACTTAAGTACAAGAAGACTGATTCTTCTTACTGTCTATATTTTGAACCATTCCAGTGACACTACTTAAAGATTCCGATGCTTCACTTCAGGTTTACTGTATCCCTTGGACCTTCTAATTGACGTTGAAACACAGAAATTGCATCGGAATTAAATGCAAAAGTCAAAATGCCGACTTAAGGACAAGAAGACTGATTCTTCTTGCTGACTATGATTTGAACCATTCCTGTGACACTAGTTATAGATTCCGATGCTTCACATCCGGTTTACTGTATCCCTCTGACCTACTTATTGACGATGAAACACAGAAATTACATCGGAATTAAATAGAAAAGGCACAATGCCGACTTAAGTACAAGAAGACTGACTCTTCTTACTGACTATGTTTTGAAACATTCCTGTGAAACTAGTTATAGATTCCGATGCTTTACTTCAGGTTTACTGTATACCTTGGACCTTCTTATTGACGATGAAACACAGAAATTGCATCGGAATTAAATACAAAAGGCACAATGCCGACTTAAGGACAAGAGGACTGACTCTTCTTACTGACTATGGTTTGAACCATTCACGTGACACTAGTTATAGATTCCGATGCTTCACTTCAGGTTCACTGTATCCCTCTGACCTTCTTATTGACGATATAACACAGAAATTGCATCGGAATTAAATACAAATGCCACAATGCCGACTTATGTACATGAAGACTGACTCTTCGTACTGTCTATGCTTTGGACCATTCCTGTGACACTAGTTATAGATTCCGATGCTTCACTCCACGTATACTGTATCCCTTGGAGCCTCTTATTGACGATGAATCACAGAAATTGCATCGGAATTAAATACAAAAGGCACAATGCCGACTTAAGTACAAGAAGACTAACTCTTCTTACTGACTTTGTTTTGAAATATTCCTGTGACACTAGTTATAGATTCCGATGGTTCACGTCAGGTTTATTGTATCCCACTGACCTTCTTATTGACGATGAATCACAGAAATTGCATCGGAATTAAATACAAAAGGCACAATGCCGACTTAAGTACAAGAAGACTGACTCTTCTTACTGTCTATATTTTGAACCATTCCAGTGACACTAGTTATAGATTCCGATGCTTCACTTCAGGTTTACTGTATCCCTTGGACCTTCTAATTGACGATGAAACACAGAAATTGCATGGGAATTAAATACAAAAGGCACAATGCCGATTTAAGGACAAGAAGAATGACTCTTCTTACTGAGTATGCTTTGAACCATTCCTGTGACACTAGTTATAGATTCCGATGCTACACTTCAGGTTTACTGTATACCTTGGACCTTCTTATTGACGATGAAACACAGAAATGGCATCGGAATTAAAAACAAAATTCACAATGCCAGCTTATGTACAAGAAGCCTGGTTCTTACTACTGTCTATGTTTTGAACCATTCCTGTGACACTAGTTTTGAATTCCGATGCTTCACTTCAGGTTTACTGTATCCCTCTGACCTTCTTATGGACGATGAAACACAGAAATTGCATCTTAATTAAATACAAAAGGCAAAATGCCGACTTAAGGACAAGAGAACTGACTCTTCTTACTGACTATGGTTTGAACCATTCACGTGGCACTAGATATAGATTCCAATGCTTCACTTCAGGTTTACTGCATCCCTCTGACTTTCATATTGACGATGAAACACAGAAATTGCATCTAAAATAAATACAAAAGCCACAATGCCGGCTTTTGTACATGAAGACTGACTCTATGCTTTGGACCATTCCTGTGACACTAGTTATAGATTCCGATGCTTCACTCCACGTATACTGTATCCCTTGGAGCTTCTTATTGACGATGAAACACAGAAATTGCATCGGAATTAAATACAAAAGGCACAATGCCGACTTAAGGACAAGAAGACTGACTCTTCTTACTGACTTTGTTTGAAATATTCCTGTGACACTAGTTATAGATTCCGATGCTTGACTTCAGGTTTCTTGTATCCCACTGACCTTCTTATTGACGATGAAACACAGAAATTGCATTGGAATTAAATACAAAAGGCACAATGTCGACTTAAGTACAAGAATTCTGACTCTTCCTACTGTCTATGGTTTGATCCATTTCTGTGACACTAGTTATAGAGTCCGATGCTTCACTTCAGGTTTTCTGTATCCTTTGGACCTTCTTATTGACGATGAATCACAGAAATTGCATAGGAATTAAATACAAAAGGCACAATGCCGACTTAAGTACAAGAAGACCGACTCTTCTTACTGTCTATATTTTGAATTACTCCAGTGACACTAGTTAAAGATTCCGATGCTTCACTTCAGGTTTACTGTATCCCTTGGACCTTCTAATTGACGATGAAACACAGAAATTGCATCAGAATTAAATACAACAGGCACAATGCCAACTTAGGGACAAGAAGACTGACTCTTCTTACTGACTATGATTTGAAACAGTCCTGTGACACTTGTTATAGATTCCGATGCTTCACATCCGGTTTACTGTATCCCTCTGACCTTCTTATTGACGATGAAACCCAGAAATTGCATCGGAATTAAATAGAAAAGGCACAATGCCGACTTAAGGACAAGAAGACTGACTCTTCTTACTGTCTATGTTTTGAACCATTCCTTTGACACTAGTTTTGGATTCCGATGCTTCACTTCAGGTTTACTGTATCCCTCTGACCTTCTTATTGACGATGAAACACAGAAATTCCATCGGAATTAAATACAAAAGGCACAATGCCGACTTAAGTACAAGAAGACTGACTCTTCCTACTGTCTATGATTTGAACCATTGCTGTGACACTAGTTATAGATTCCGATGCTTCACTTCAGGTTTACTGTATCCCTCTGACCAAATTGCACACGAAACCCACAAATTGCATTGGAATGAAGTACAAAAGGCACAATGCCGACTTAAGGACAAGAGGACTGAATTTTCTTACTGACTATGGTTTGAACCATTCACGTGACACTAGTTATAGATTCCAATGCTTCACTTCAGGTTTTTGTATCTATCTAACCTTCGTATTGACGATGAAACACAGAAATTGCATTGGAATTAAATACAAAAAGCACAATGTCGACTTAAGTACAATAAGCCTAACTCTTCTTACCGTCTATGTTTTGAACCATCCCTGTGACACTAGTTATAGATTCCGATGCTTCACTCCACGTTTACTGTATCCCTTGGAACTTCTTATTGACGATGAAACACAGAAATTGCATCGGAATTAAATACAAAAGGCACAATGCCGACTTAAGGACAAGAAGACTGACTCTTCTTACAGTCTATGCTTTGAACCATTCCTGTGACACTAGTTATAGATTCCGACGCTTCACTTCAGGTTTACTGTATCCCCCTGACCTTCTGATTGACAATGAAATACAGAAATTGCATCAGAATTAAATACAAAAGCCACAATGCCGACTTATGTACATGAATACTGACTCTTCGTACTGTGTATGTTTTGAACCATTCCTGTGACACTAGTTATAGATTCCGATGCTTCATTACAGGTTTACTGATTCCCTTGGACCTTCTTATTGACGATGAAACATAGAAATTGCATCGGAATTAAATACAAAAGGCACAATGCCGACTTAAGCACAAGAAGACTGACTCTTCTTACTGACTATGTTTTGAACCATTCCTGTGACACTAGTTATAGATTCCGATGCTTCACATCCGGTTTACTGTATCCCTCTGACCTTCTTATTGACTATGAAACACAGAAATTGCATCGCAATTAAATACAAAAGGCACAATGCCGACTTGAGTACAAGAAGACTGACTCTTCTTACAGTCTATGTTTGAACCATTCCTGTGACACTAGTTATAGATTCCGATGCTTCACTTGAGGTTTACTGTATCCCTTGGACCTTCGTATTGACGATGAAACACAGAAATTGCATCGGAATTAAATACAAAAGGCACAATGCCGACTTAAGCACAAGAAGACTGACTCTTCTTACTGACTATGTTTTGAACCATTCCTGTGACACTAGTTATAGATTCCGATGCTTCACATCCGGTTTACTGTACCCCTCTGACCTTCTTATTGACTATGAAACGCAGAAATTGCATCGCAATTAAATACAAAAGGCACAATGCCGACTTGAGTACAAGAAGACTGACTCTTCTTACAGTCTATGTTTGAACCATTTCTGTGACACTAGTTATAGAGTCCGATGCTTCACTTCAGGTTTTCTGTATCCTTTGGACCTTCTTATTGACGATGAATCACAGAAATTGCATAGGAATTAAATACAAAAGGCACAATGCCAACTTAAGTACAAGAAGACCGACTCTTCTTACTGTCTATATTTTGAATTATTCCAGTGACACTAGTTAAAGATTCCGATGCTTCACTTCAGGTTTACTGTATCCCTTGGACTTTCTAATTGACGATGAAACACAGAAATTGCATCAGAATTAAATACAAAAGGCACAATGCCAACTTAAGGACAAGAAGACTGACTCTTCTTACTGACTATGATTTGAACCAGTCCTGTGACACTTGTTATAGATTCCGATGCTTCACATCCGGTTTACTGTATCCCTCTGACCTTCTTATTGACGATGAAACACAGAAATTGCATCGGAATTAAATAGAAAAGGCACAATGCCGACTTAAGTACAAGAAGACTGACTCTTCTTACTGTCTATGATTTGAACCATTCCTTTGACACTAGTTTTGGATTCCGATGCTTCACTTCAGGTTTACTGTATCCCTCTGACCTTCTTATTGACGATGAAACACAGAAATTCCATCGGAATTAAATACAAAAGGCACAATGCCGACTTAAGTACAAGAAGACTGACTCTTCCTACTGTCTATGTTTTGAACCATTGCTGTGACACTAGTTATAGATTCCGATGCTTCACTTCAGGTTTACTGTATCCCTCTGACCAAATTGCACACGAAACCCACAAATTGCATTGGAATGAAGTACAAAAGGCACAATGCCGACTTAAGGACAAGAGGACTGAATCTTCTTACTGACTATGGTTTGAACCATTCACGTGACACTAGTTATAGATTCCAATGCTTCACTTCAGGTTTTCTGTATCTATCTAACCTTCGTATTGACGATGAAACACAGAAATTGCATTGGAATTAAATACAAAAAGCACAATGTCGACTTAAGTACAATAAGCCTAACTCTTCTTACCGTCTATGTTTTGAACCATCCCTGTGACACTAGTTATAGATTCCGATGCTTCACTCCAGGTTTACTGTATCCCTTGGAACTTCTTATTGACGATGAAACACAGAAATTGCATCGGAATTAAATACAAAAGGCACAATGCCGACTTAAGGACAAGAAGACTGACTCTTCTTACTGTCTATGCTTTGAACCATTCCTGTGACACTAGTTATAGATTCCGATGCTTCACTTCAGGTTTACTGTATCCCCCTGACCTTCTGATTGACAATGAAATACAGAAATTGCATCAGAATTAAATACAAAAGCCACAATGCCGACTTATGTACATGAATACTGACTCTTCGTACTGTGTATGTTTTGAACCATTCCTGTGACACTAGTTATAGATTCCGATGCTTCATTACAGGTTTACTGATTCCCTTGGACCTTCTTATTGACGATGAAACATAGAAATTGCATCGGAATTAAATACAAAGGGCACAATGCCGACTTAAGCACAAGAAGACTGACTCTTCTTACTGACTATGTTTTGAACCATTCCTGTGACACTAGTTATAGATTCCGATGCTTTACTCCAGGTTTACTGTATCCCTTGGACCATCTTATTGACGATGAAACACAGAAATTGCATCGGAATTAAATACAAAAGGCACAATGCCGACTAACGTACAAGAAGACTGGTTCTTCCTACTGTCTATGTTTTGAACCATTCCTGTGACACTAGTTTTGGATTCCGAAGCTTCACTTCAGGTTTACTGTATCCCTCTGACCTTCTTATTGACGATGAGACACAGAAATTGCATCGGAATTAAATACAAAAGTCACAATGCCGACTTAAGTACAAGAACACTGACTCTTCCTACTGTCCATGTTTTGAACCATTCCTGTGACACCAGTCAGAGATTCCGATGCTTCACTTCAGGTTTACTGTATCCCTTGTACTTTTTTATTGACGATGAAGCACAGAAATTGCATCGGAATTAAATACAAAAGGCACAACGCCGACTTATGTACATGAAGACCGACTCTTCTTATTGACAATGATTTGAACCATTCCTGTGACACTAGTTATTGATTCCGATGCTTCACTTCAGGTTTACTGAATCCCTTGGACCATCTTATTGACGATGAAACACAAAATTGTATCGGAACTAAATACAAAAGGCACAATGCCGACTTAAGGACAAGAAGACTGACTCTTCTTACTGACTTTGTTTTGAACCATTAGTGTGACACAAGTTATAGATTCCGATGCTTCGCTTCTGGTTTACTGTGTCGCTTGTACTTTCTTATTGACGATGAAACACAGAAACTGCATCGGAATTAAATACAAAAGGCACAATACCGACTTAAGTACATGAAGACCGACTCTTCTTATTGACAATGATATGAACCATTCCTGTGACACTAGTTATTGATTCCGTTGCTTCACTTCAGGTTTACTGTATCCCTTGAACATTCTTATTGACGATGAAACACAAAATTGTATCGGAACTAAATACAAAAGGCACAATGCCGAATTAAGGACAAGAAGACTGACTCTTCTTACTGACTTTGTTTTGAACCATTAGTGTGACACAAGTTACAGATTCCGATGCTTCAATTCGGGTTTACTGTATCGCTTGGACCTTCTTATTGACGATGAAACACAGATATTGCATCGTAACTAAATACAAAAGGCACAATGCCGACTTAAGTAAATGAAGACCGACTTTTCCTACTGACTAAGTTTTGAAGCATTCCTGTGACACTAGTTATAGATTCCGATGCTTCACTTGAGGTTTACTGCATCCCTCTGACCTTCATCTTGACGAAGAAACACAGAAATTGCATCGGAATTAAATACAAAAGCCACAATGCCGACTTATGTACATGAAGACTGACTCTTCGTACTGTCTATGCTTTGAACCATTCCTGTGACACTAGTTATAGATTCCGATGTTTCACTCCAGGTATACTGTTTCCCTTGGAACTTCTTATTGACGATGAAACATAAATTACATCGGAATTAGATACAAAATGCACAATGCCGACTTAAGGACAAGAAGACTGACTCTTCTTACTGACTTTGTTTTGAAATATTCCTGTGACACTAGTTATAGATTCCGATGCTTCATTTCAATTTTATTGTATCCCTCTGATCTTCTGATTGACGATGAAACACAGAAATTGCATTGGAATTAAATACAAAAGGCACAATGTCGACTTAAGTACAATAAGTCTGACTCTTCCTACTGTCTATGGTTTGATCCATTTCTGTGACACTAGTTATAGAGTCCGATGCTTCACTTCAGGTTTACTGTATCCTTTGGACCTTTTTATTGGGCGATGAATCACAGAAATTGCATCGGAATTAAATACAAAAAGCACAAAGCCGACTTAAGTACAAGAAGACTGACTCTTCTTACAGTCTATACTTTGAACCATTCCAGTGACACTAGATAAAGATTCCGATGCTTCACTTCAGGTTTACTGTATACCTTGGACCTTCTTATTGACGATGGAACACAGAAATTGCATCGGAATTAAATACAAAAGGCACAATGCCGACTGACGTACAAAAAGACTGGTTCTTCAGACTGTCTATGTTTTGAACAATTCCTGTGACACTAGTTTTGGATTCCGAAGCTTCACTTCAGGTTTACTGTATCCTTTGGACCTTCTTATTGACGATGAATCACAGAAATTGCATCGGAATTAAATACAAAAGGCACAATGCCGAGTTAAGTACAAGAAGACCGACTCTTCTTACTGTCTATATTTTGAATTATTCCAGTGACACTAGTTAAAGATTGCGATGCTTCACTTCAGGTTTACTGTATCCCTTGGACCTTCAAATTGACGGTGAAACACAGAAATTGCATCGAAATTAAATACAAAAGGCACAATGCCGACTTAAGGACAAGAAGACTGACTCTTCTTACTGACTATGATTTGAACCATTCCTGTGACACTAGTTATAGATTCCGATGCTTCACATCCGGTTTACTGTATCCCTCTGACCTTCTTATTGACGATGAAACACAGAAATTGCATCGGAATTAAGTAGAAAAGGCACAATGCCTACTTAAGTACAAGAAGACTGACTCGTCTTACTGACTATATTTTGAACCATTCCTGTGAAACTAGTTATTGATTCCGATGCTTTACTTCAGGTTTACTGTATACCTTGGACCTTCTTATTGACGATGAAACACAGAAATTGCTTCGGAATTAAATACAACAGGCACAATGCCGACTAACGTACAAGAAGACTGGTTCTTCCTACTGTCTATGTTTGAACCATTCCTTTGACACTAGTTTTGGATTCCGATGCTTCACTTCAGGTTTACTGTATCCCTCTGACCTTCTTATTGACGATGAAACACAGAAATTGCATCGGAATTAAATACAAATGGCACAATGCCGACTTAAGTACAAGAAGACTGACTCTTCCTACTGTCTATGTTTTGAACCATTGCTGTGACACTAGTTGTAGATTCCGATGCTTCACTTCAGGTTTACAGTATTCCGTGGACCTTCTTATTGTCGATGAAATACTGAATTTGCATCGGAATTAAATACAAAAGGCACAATGCCGACTTAAGGACAAGAGGACTGACTCTTCTTACTAACTATGGTTTGAATAATTCACGTGACACTAGTTATAGATTCCGATGCTTCACTTCAGGTTCACTGTATCCCTCTGACACTCATATTGACGATGAAACACAGAAATTGCATTGGAATTAAATACAAAAGGCACAATGTCGACTTAAGTACAATAAGTCTGACTCTTCTTCCCGTCTATGTTTTGAACCATTCCTGTGACACTAGTTATAGATTCCGATGCTTCACTCCAGGTTTACTGTATCCCTGTGACCTACTGATTGACGATGAAACACAGAAATTCCATCGGAATTTAATACAAAATCCACAATGCCGACTTATGTACATGAATACTGACTCTTCGTACTGTGTATGTTTTGAACCATTCCTGTGACACTAGTTATAGATTCCGATGCTTCACTTGAGGTTTACTGTATCCCTTGGACCTTCGTATTGACGATGAAACACAGAAATTGCATCGGAATTAAATACAAAAGGCACAATGCCGACTTAAGTACATGAAGACTGACTCTTCTTACTGTCTATGTTTTGAACCATTCCTGTGACACTAGTTATAGATTCCGATGCTTCACTCCAGGTTTACTGTATCCCTCTGACCTACTGATTGACGATGAAACACAGAAATTGCATCGGAATTTAATACAAAATCCACAATGCCGACTTATGTACATGAATACTGACTCTTCCTACTGTCTATGTTTTGAATCATTGCTGTGACACTAGTTATAGATTCCAATGCTTCACTTCAGGTTCACAGTATCCCTCTGACCATATTGCCGACGAAACACAGAAATTGCATCGGAATTAAATACAAAAGGCACAATGCCGACTTAAGGACAAGAGGACAGACTCTTCTTACTGACTATGGTTTGAACCATTCACGTGACACTAGTTATAGATTCCGATGCTTCGCTCCACATATACTGTATCACTTGGAGCTTCTTATTGACGATGAAACACGGAAAGTGCATCGGAATTAAATACAAAAGGCACAATGCCGACTTAAGGACAAGAAGACTGACTCTTCTTACCGTCTATGTTTTGAACCATTCCTGTGACACTAGTTATAGATTCCGATGCTTCAATCCAGGTTTACTGTATCCCTCCGACCTACTGATTGACGATGAAACACAGAAATTGCATCGGAATTAAATACAAAATCCACAATGCCGACTTATGTACATGAATACCGACTCTTCGTACTGTGTATGTTTTGAACCATTCCTGTAACACTAGTTACAGATTCCGATGCTTCACTTCAGGTTTACTGATTCCCTTGGACCTTCTTATTGACGATGAAACACAGAAATTGCATCGGAATTGAATACAAAAGGCACAATGCCGACATAAGTATAAGAGGACTGACTCTTCCTACTATCTATGGTTTGATCCATTTCTGTGACACTAGTTATAGAGTCCGATCCTTCACTTCAGGTATACGGTATCCTTTGGACCTTCTTAATGACGATGAATCACAGAAATTGCATCGGAATTAAATACAAAAGGCACAATGCCGACTTAAGTACAAGAAGACTGACTCTTCTTACTGTCTATATTTTGAACCATTCCAGTGACACTAGTTATAGATTCCGATGCTTCACTTCAGGTTTATTGTATCCCTCTGACCTTCTGATTGACGATGAAACACAGAAATTGCGTTGGAATTAAATACAAAAGGCACAATGTCGACTTAAGTACAAGAAGTCTGACTCTTCCTACTGTCTATGGTTTGATCCATTTCTGTGACAGTAGTTATAGAGTCCGATGCTTCACTTCAGGGTTACTGTATCTTTTGGACCTTCTTATTGACGATGAATCACAGAAATTGCATCGAAATTCAATACAAAATACACAACGCCGACTTAAGTACAAGAAGACCGACTCTTCTTACTGTCTATATTTTGAATTATTCCAGTGACACTAGTTAAAGATTCCGATGCTTCACTTCAGGTTTACTGTCTCCCTTGGACCTTCTAATTGACGATGAAAGACAGAAATTGCATCGGAATTAAATACTAAAGGCACAATGCCGACTTAAGGACAAGAAGACTGGTTCTTCCTACTGTCTATGTTTTGAACCATTGCTGTGACACTAGTTATAGTTTCCGATGCTTCACTTCAGGTTTACTGTATCCCTCTGACCAAATTGCCGACGAAACACAGAAATTGCATTGGAATTAAATACAAAAGGCACAATGCCGACTTAAGGACAAGACGACTGACTCTACTTACTGACTATGGTTTGAACCATTCACGTGACACTAGTTATAGATGCCGATGCTTCACTTCAGGTTTACTGTATCCCTCTGACCTTCTTATTGACGATGAAGCACAGCAATTGCATCGGAATTAAATACAAAAGGCAAAATGCCGACTTAAGGACAAGAAGACTGACTCTTCTTACTGACGTTGTTTTGAACCATTCCTGTGACACTAGTTATGGATGCCGATGCTTCACTTGAGGTTTACTGTATCCCTTGGACCTTGTTATTCACGATGAAAGACATAAATGGCATCGGAATTAATTAGAAAAGGCACAATGTCGACTTAAGTACAAGAAGACTTACTCTTCTTACTGTCTATGGTTTGAACCATTCCTGTGACACTAGTTATACATTCCGATGCTTCACTCCAGCTTTACTGTATCCTCTTGGACCTTCTTATTGACGATGAAACACAGAAATTGCATCGGAATTAAATACAAAAGGCACAATGCCGACTTAAGTACAAGAAGACCGAATCTTCTTACTGAATATGTTTTAAACCATTCCTGTGAAACTATTTATAGATTCCGATGCTTCACTTCAGGTTTACTGTATCCTTTGGACCTTTTTATTGGGCGATGAATCACAGAAATTGCATCGGAATTAAATACAAAAAGCACAATGCCGACTTAAGAACAAGAAGACTGACTCTTCTTACCGTCTATACTTTGAACCATTCCAGTGACACTAGATAAAGATTCCGATGCTTCACTTCAGGTTTACTGTATCCCTTGGACCATCTAATTGACGATGAAACACAGAAATTGCATCGGAATTAAATACCAAAGGCACAATGCCGACATAAGGACAAGAAGAGTGACTCTTCTTTCTGACTATGATTTGAACGATTCCTGTGACAATAGTTATAGATTCCGATGTTTCACATCCGGTTTACTGTATCCCTCTGACCTTCTTATTGACGATGAAACACAGAAATTGCATCGAAATTAAATAGAAAAGCACAATGCCGACTTAAGTACAAGAAGACTGACTCTTCTTACTGACTATGTTTTGAACCATTCCTGTGAAACTAGTTATAGATTCCGATGCTTTACTTCAGGTTTACTGTATACCTTGGACCTTCTTATTGACGATGAAACACAGAAATTACATCGGAATTAAATACAAAAGGCACAATGCCGACTGACGTACAAAAAGACTGGTTCTTCCTACTGTCTATGTTTTGAACAATTCCTGTGACACTAGTTTTGGATTCCGAAGCTTCACTTCAGGTTTACTGTATCCTTTGGACCTTTTTATTGACGATGAATCACAGAAATTGCATCGGAATTAAATACAAAAGGCACAATGCCGAGTTAAGTACAAGAAGACCGACTCTTCTTACTGTCTATATTTTGAATTATTCCAGTGACACTAGTTAAAGATTGCGATGCTTCACTTCAGGTTTACTGTATCCCTTGGACCTTCAAATTGACGGTGAAACACAGAAATTGCTTCGAAATTAAATACAAAAGGCACAATGCCGACTTAAGGACAAGAAGACTGACTCTTCTTACTGACTATGATTTGAACCATTCCTGTGACACTAGTTATAGATTCCGATGCTTCACATCCGGTTTACTGTATCCCTCTGACCTTCTTATTGACGATGAAACACAGAAATTGCATCGGAATTAAGTAGAAAAGGCACAATGCCTACTTAAGTACAAGAAAACTGACTCGTCTTACTGACTATGTTTTGAACCATTCCTGTGAAACTAGTTATAGATTCCGATGCTTTACTTCAGGTTTACTGTATACCTTGGACCTTCTTATTGACGATGAAACACAGAAATTGCTTCGGAATTAAATACAACAGGCACAATGCCGACTAACGTACAAGAAGACTGGTTCTTCCTACTGTCTATGTTTGAACCATTCCTTTGACACTAGTTTTGGATTCCGATGCTTCACTTCAGGTTAACTGTATCCCTCTGACCTTCTTATTGACGATGAAACACAGAAATTGCATCGGAATTAAATACAAATGGCACAATGCCGACTTAAGTACAAGAAGACTGACTCTTCCTACTGTCTATGTTTTGAACCATTGCTGTGACACTAGTTGTAGATTCCGATGCTTCACTTCAGGTTTACAGTATTCCGTGGACCTTCTTATTGTCGATGAAATATTGAATTTGCATCGGAATTAAATACAAAAGGCACAATGCCGACTTAAGGACAAGAGGACTGACTCTTCTTACTAACTATGGTTTGAATAATTCACGTGACACTAGTTATAGATTCCGATGCTTCACTTCAGGTTCACTGTATCCCTCTGACACTCATATTGACGATGAAACACAGAAATTGCATTGGAATTAAATACAAAAGGCACAATGTCGACTTAAGTACAATAAGTCTGACTCTTCTTCCCGTCTATGTTTTGAACCATTCCTGTGACACTAGTTATAGATTCCGATGCTTCACTCCAGGTTTACTGTATCCCTCTGACCTACTGATTGACGATGAAACACAGAAATTGCATCGGAATTTAATACAAAATCCACAATGCCGACTTATGTACATGAATACTGACTCTTCGTACTGTGTATGTTTTGAACCATTCCTGTAACACTAGTTACAGATTCCGATGCTTCACTTCAGGTTTACTGATTCCCTTGGACCTTCTTATTGACGATGAAACACAGAAATTGCATCGGAATTAAATACAAAAGGCACAATGCCGACATAAGTATAAGAAGACTGACTCTTCCTACTATCTATGGTTTGATCCATTTCTGTGACACTAGTTATAGAGTCCGATCCTTCACTTCAGGTATACGGTATCCTTTGGACCTTCTTAATGACGATGAATCACAGAAATTGCATCGGAATTAAATACAAAAGGCACAATGCCGACTTAAGTACAAGAAGACTGACTCTTCTTACTGTCTATATTTTGAACCATTCCAGTGACACTAGTTATAGATTCCGATGCTTCACTTCAGGTTTATTGTATCCCTCTGACCTTCTGATTGACGATGAAACACAGAAATTGCGTTGGAATTAAATACAAAAGGCACAATGTCGACTTAAGTACAAGAAGTCTGACTCTTCCTACTGTCTATGGTTTGATCCATTTCTGTGACAGTAGTTATAGAGTCCGATGCTTCACTTCAGGTTTACTGTATCTTTTGGACCTTCTTATTGACGATGAATCACAGAAATTGCATCGAAATTCAATACAAAATACACAATGCCGACTTAAGTACAAGAAGACCGACTCTTCTTACTGTCTATATTTTGAATTATTCCAGTGACACTAGTTAAAGATTCCGATGCTTCACTTCAGGTTTACTGTCTCCCTTGGACCTTCTAATTGACGATGAAACACAGAAATTGCATCGGAATTAAATACAAAAGGCACAATGCCGACTTAAGGACAAGAAGACTGGTTCTTCCTACTGTCTATGTTTTGAACCATTCCTTTGACACTAGTTTTGGATTCCGATGCTTCACTTCAGGTTTACTGTATCCCTCTGACCTTCTTATTGACGATGAAACACAGAAATTGCATCGGAATTAAATACAAAAGGCATAATGCCGACTTAAGTACAAGAAGACTGACTCTTCCTACTGTCTATGTTTTGAACCATTGCTGTGACACTAGTTATAGTTTCCGATGCTTCACTTCAGGTTTACTGTATCCCTCTGACCAAATTGCCGACGAAACACAGAAATTGCATTGGAATTAAATACAAAAGGCACAATGCCGACTTAAGGACAAGACGACTGACTCTACTTACTGACTATGGTTTGAACCATTCACGTGACACTAGTTATAGATGCCGATGCTTCACTTCAGGTTTACTGTATCCCTCTGACCTTCTTATTGACGATGAAGCACAGCAATTGCATCGGAATTAAATACAAAAGGCAAAATGCCGACTTAAGGACAAGAAGACTGACTCTTCTTACTGACGTTGTTTTGAACTATTCCTGTGACACTAGTTATGGATGCCGATGCTTCACTTGAGGTTTACTGTATCCCTTGGACCTTGTTATTCACGATGAAAGACATAAATGGCATCGGAATTAATTAGAAAAGGCACAATGTCGACTTAAGTACAAGAAGACTTACTCTTCTTACTGTCTATGTTTTGAACCATTCCTGTGACACTAGTTATACATTCCGATGCTTCACTCCAGCTTTACTGTATCCTCTTGGACCTTCTTATTGACGATGAAACACAGAAATTGCATCGGAATTAAATACAAAAGGCACAATGCCGACTTAAGTACAAGAAGACCGAATCTTCTTACTGACTATGTTTTAAACCATTCCTGTGAAACTATTTATAGATTCCGATGCTTCACTTCAGGTTTACTGTATACCTTGGACCTTCTTATTGACGATGAAACACAGAAATTGCATCAGAATTAAATACAAAAGGCACAATGCCGACTTACGAACAAGAAGACTGGTTCGTCCTACTGTCTATGTTTTGAACCATTCCTGTGACACTAATTTTGGAGTCCGATGCTTCACTTCAGGTTTACTGTATCCCTCTGACCTTCTTATTGACGATGAAACACAGAAATTGCATCGGAATTAAATACAAAATCCACAATGCCGACTTAAGTACAAGAAGACTGACGCTTCATACTGTCTTTGTTTTGAACCATTGCTGTCACACGAGTTATAGATTCCGATGCTTCACTTTCGGTTTACTGTATCCCTCCGACTTTCAGATAGACGAAGAAACACAGAAATTGCATCAGAATTAAATACAAAAGCCACAATGCCGACTTATGTACATGAAGACTGACTCTTTGTACTGTCTATGTTTTGAACCATTCCTGTGACACTAGTTATAGATTCCGATGCTTCACTTCAGGTTTACTGTTTCCCTTGGACCTTCTTATTGACGATGAAACACAGAAATTGCATCGGAATTAAATACAAAAGGCACAAAGCCGACTTAAGTATAAGAAGACTGACTCTTCCTACTGTCTATGGTTTAGTCCACTTCTGTGACACTAGTTATAGAGTCCGATGCTTCACTTCAGGTTTACTGTATCCTTTGGTCCTTCTTATTGACGATGAATCACAGAAATTGCATCGGAATTAAAAACAAAAGGCACAATGCCAACTTAAGTAAAAGAAGACTGACTCTTCTTACTGTCTATATTTTGAACCATCCCAGTGACACTAGTTATAGATTCCGATGCTTCACTTCAGATTTACTGTATCCCTTGGACCTTCTAATTGACGATGAAACACAGAAATTGCATCGGAATTAAATACAAAACGCACAATGCCGACTTAAGGACAAGAAGACTGAATCTTCTTACTGACTATGTTTTGAACCATTCCTGTGACACTAGTTATAGATTCCGATGCTTCACTCCAGGTTTACTGTATTCCTTGGACCTTCTTATTGACAATGAAACAAAGAAATTGCATCGGAATTAAATACAAAAGGCACAATGCCGACTTACGTACAAGAAGACTTGTTCTTCCTACTGTCTATGTTTTGAACCATTACTGTGACACTAGTTTTGGAGTCCGATGCTTCACTTCAGGTTTACTCTATCCCTCTGACCTTCTTATTGACGATGAAGCACAGAAATTACATCGGAATTAAATAGAAAAGGCACAATGCCCAATTAAGTTCAAGATGACTGACTCTTCTTACTGACTATGTTTTGAACCATTTCTGTGACACTAGTTATAGATTCCGATACCTCCCTTCAACTTTACTGAATCCCTCTGATCTTCTTATTGACGATGATACACAGAAATTGCATCGGTATTAAGTAGAAAAGGCACAATGCCGACTTAAGAACAAGAAGACTGACTCTTCTTACTGACTATGTTTGAACCATTCCTGTGACACTAGTTACAGATTCCGATGCTTCACTCCAGGTTTACTGTATTCCTTGGACCTTCTTATTGACGGTGAAACACAGAAATTGCATCGGAATTAAATACAAAAGGCACAATGCCGACTTAAGTACAAGAACACTGACTCTTCCTACAGTCTATGTTTTGAACCATTCCTGTGACACCAGTTATAGATTCCGATGCATCACTTCAGGTTTACTGTATCCCTTGTACTTTCTTATTGACGATGAAACACAGAAATTTCATCGGAATTAAATACAAAAGGCACAATGCCGACTTAAGTACATGAAGACCGACTCTTCTTATTGACAATGACTTGAACCATTCCCGTGACACTAGTTATTGATTCCGATGCTTCACTTCAGGTTTACTGTATCGCTTGGACATTCTTATTGACGATGAAACACAAAATTGTATCGGAACTAAATACAAAAGGCACAATGCCGACTTCAGGACAAGAAGACTGACTCTTCTTACTGACTTTGCTTTGAACCATTAGTGTGACACAAGTTATAGATCCCGATGCTTCACTTCTGGTTTACTGTATCGCTTGGACCTTCTTATTGACGATGAAACACAGAAATAGCATCGGAATTAAATACAAAAGGCACAATGCCGACTTAAGTACAAGAAGACTGACTCTTCATACTGTCTATGTTTTGAACCATTGCTGTGACACTATTTATAGATTCCGATGCTTCACTTCAGGTTTACTGTATCCCACTGACCTTATTGCCGATGAAACACAGAAACTGCATCGGAATTAAATACAAAAGGCACAATGCCGACTTAAGGACAAGAAGACTGACTCTTCTTACTGACTATGTTTGAACCATTCCTGTGACACTAGTTATAGATTCCGATGCTTCACTTCAGGTTTACTGTATCCCTCTGACCTTCTGATTGACGATGAAACACAGAAATTGCATCAGAATTAAATACAAAAGCCACAATGCCGACTTATGTACATGAATACTGACACTTCGTACTGTGTATGTTTTGAACCATTCCTGTGACACTAGTTATAGATTCCGATGCTTCATTTGAGGTTTACTGTTTCCCTTGGACCTTCCTATTGACGATGAAACACAGAAATTGCATCGGAATTAAATACAAAAGGCACAATGCCGACTTAAGGACAAGAAGACTGACTCTTCTTACTGACTATGTTTTGAACCATTCCTGTGACACTAGTTATAGATTCCGATGCTTCACATCCGGTTTACTGTATCCCTCAGACTTTCCTATTGACTATGACACACATAAATTGCATCGCAATTAAATATAAAAGGCACAATGCCGACTTGAGTACAAGAAGACTGACTCTTCTTACTGTCTATGTTTGAACCATTCCTGTGACACTAGTTATAGATTCCGATGCTTCACTTCAGGTTTACTGTATCCCACTGACCTTCTAATTGACGGTGAAGCACAGAAATTGCATCGGAATTAAATACGAAAGGCACAATGCCCAATTAAGTTCAAAATGACTGACTCTTCTTACTGACTATGCTTTGAACCATTTCTGTGACACTAGTTATAGATTGCGATACTTCACTTCAGGTTTACTGAATCCTTCTGACCTTCGTATTGACGATGATACACAGAAATTGCATCGGTATTAAATAGAAAAGGCACAATGCCGACTTAAGTACTAGAAGACTGACTCTTCTTACTGTCTATGATTTGAACCAATCCTGTGACACTAGTTGTAGATTCCGATGCTTCAGTTCAGGTTTACTGTATCCCTTGGACCTTCTTATTGACGATGAAACGCAGAAATTGCATCGGAATTAAATACAAAAGGCACAATGCCGACTTAAGTACAAGAACACTGACTCTTCCTACTGTCTATGTTTTGAACCATTCCTGTGACACCAGTCATAGATTCCGATGCTTCACTTCAGGTTTACTGTATCCCTTGTACTTTTTTATTGACGAAGAAACACAGAAATTGCATCGGAATAAAATACAAAAGGCACAATGCCGACTTAAGTACATGAAGACCGACTCTTCTTATTGACAATGATTTGAACCATTCCTGTGACACTAGTTATTGATTCCGTTGCTTCACTTCAGGTTTACTGTATCCCTTGAACATTCTTATTGACGATGAAACACAAAATTGTATCGGAACTAAATACAAACGGCACAATGCCGACTTAAGGACAAGAAGAATGACTCTTCTTACTGACTTTGTATTGAACCATTAGTGTGACACAAGTTATAGAATCCGATGCTTCACTTCTGGTTTACTGTATCGCTTGGACCTTCTTATTGACGAAGAAACACAGAAATTACATCGGAATTAAATACAAAAGGCACAATGCCGACTTAAGGACAAGAAGACTGACTCTTCTTACTGACTATGTGTTGCATCATTCCTGTGACACTAGTTATAGATTCCGATGCTTCACATCCGATTTACTGTATCCCTCTGACCTTCTTATTGACGATGAAACACAGAAATTGCATCGGAATAAAATAGAAAAGGCACAATGCCAACTTAAGTACAAGAAGACTGACTCTTGTTACTGACTATGTTTTGAACCATTCCTTTGAAACTAGTTATAGATTCCGATGCTTCACTTCAGGTTTACTGTATACCTTGGACCTTCTTATTGACGATGAATCACAGAAATTGCATCGGAATTAAATACAAAAGGCACAATGCCACCTTAAGTACAAGAAGGCTGACTCTTCTTACTGTCTATATTTTGAACCATTCCAGTGACACTAGTTATAGATTCCGATGCTTCACTTCTGGTTTACTGTGTCGCTTGTACTTTCTTATTGACGATGAAACACAGAAATTGCATCGGAATTAAATACAAATGGCACAATGCCGACTTAAGTACATGAAGACCGACTCTCCTTACTGACAATGATTTGAACCATTCCTGTGACACTAGTTATTGATTCCGTTGCTTCACTTCAGGTTTAGTGTATCCCTTGGACATTCTTATTGACGATGAAACACAAAATTGTATCGGAATTAAATACAAAAGGCACAATGCCGACTTAAGGACAAGAAGACTGACTCTTCTTTCTGTCTATGGTTTGAACCATTGCTGTGACACTAGTTATAGATTCCGATGCTTTACTCCAGGTTTACTGTATCCTCTTGGACCTTCTTATTGACGATGAAACACAGAAATTGCATCGGAATTAAATACAAAAGGCACAATGCCAACTTAAGGACAAGAAGACTGACTCTTCTTACTGACTATGATTTGAACCATTCCTGTGACACTAGCTATAGATTCCGATGCTTCACTTCAGGTTGACTGTATCCCTCTGACTTTCTTATAGACGATGAAACACAGAAATGGCAAAGGAATGATATACAAAATGCACAATGCCGAATTACGTACAAGGAGACTGACTCTTCTTACGGTCTATGTTTTGAACCATTCCTGTGACACTAGTTATGGATGCCGATGCTTCACTTGAGGTTTACTGTATCCCTTGGACCTTGTTATTCACGATGAAACACATAAATGGCATCGGAATTAATTAGAAAAGGCACAATGTCGACTTAAGTACAAGAAGACTTACTCTTCTTACTGTCTATGTTGTAAACCATTCCTGTGAAACTATTTATAGATTCCGATGCTTCACTTCAGGTTTACTGTATACCTTGGACCTTCTTATTGACGATGAAACACAGAAATTGCATCGGAATTAAATACAAAATCCACAATGCTGACTTAAGTACAAGAAGGCTGACGCTTCATACTGTCTTTGTTTTGAACCATTGCTGTCACACGAGTTATAGATTCCGATGCTTCACTTTCGGTTTACTGTATCCCTCCGACTTTCAGATAGACGAAGAAACACAGAAATTGCATCAGAATTAAACACAAAAGCCACACTGCCGACTTATGTACATGAAGACTGACTCTTTGTACTGACTATGTTTTGAACCATTCCTGTGACACTAGTTATAGATTCCGATGCTTCACTTCAGGTTTACTGTTTCCCTTGGACCTTCTTATTGACGATGAAACACAGAAATTGAATCGGAATTAAATACAAAAGGCACAAAGCCGACTTAAGTATAAGAAGACTTACTCTTCCTACTGTCTATGGTTTAATCCACTTCTGTGACACTAGTTATAGAGTCCGATGCTTCACTTCAGGTTTACCGTATCCTTTGGTCCTTCTTATTGTCGATGAATCACAGAAATTGCATCGGAATTAAAAACAAAAGGCACAATGCCAACTTAAGTAAAAGAAGACTGACTCTTCTTACTGTCTATATTTTGAACCATCCCAGTGACACTAGTTATAGATTCCGATGATTCACTTCAGATTTACTGTATCCCTTTGACCTTCTAATTGACGATGAAACACAGAAATTGCATCGGAATTAAATACAAAACGCACAATGCCGACTTAAGGACAAGAAGACTGACTCTTCTTACTGACTATGTTTTGAATCATTCCTGTGTCACTAGTTATAGATTCCGATGCTTGACTCCAGGTTTACTGTATTCCTTGGACCTTCTTATTGACAATGAAACACAGAAATTGCATCGGAATTAAATACAAAAGGCACAATGCCGACTTACGTACAAGAAGACTTGTTCTTCCTACTGTCTATGTTTTGAACCAATACTGTGACACTAGTTTTGGAGTCCGATGCTTCACTTCAGGTTTACTCTATCCCTCTGACCTTCTTATTGACGATGAAGCACAGAAATTACATCGGAATTAAATAGAAAAGGCACAATGCCCAATTAAGTTCAAGATGACTGACTCTTCTTACTGACTATGCTTTGAACCATTTCTGTGACACTAGTTATAGATTCCGATACCTCCCTTCAACTTTACTGAATCCCTCTGATCTTCTTATTGACGATGATACTCAGAAATTGCATCGGTATTAAGTAGAAAAGGCACAATGCCGACTTAAGAACAAGAAGACTGACTCTTCTTACTGACTATGTTTTGAACCATTCCTGTGACACTAGGTATAGATTCCGATGCTTCACTCCAGGTTTACTGTATTCCTTGGACCTTCTTATTGACGATGAAGCACAGAAATTGCATCGGAATTAAATACAAAAGGCACAATGCCAACTTAAGTACAAGAACACTGACTCTTCCTACAGTCTATGTTTTGAACCATTCCTGTGACACCAGTTATAGATTCCGATGCATCACTTCAGGTTTACTGTATCCCTTGTACTTTCTTATTGACGATGAAACACAGAAATTTCATCGGAATTAAATACAAAAGGCACAATGCCGACTTAAGTACATGAAGACCGACTCTTCTTATTGACAATGACTTGAACCATTCCGTGACACTAGTTATTGATTCCGATGCTTCACTTCAGGTTTACTGTATCGCTTGGACATTCTTATTGACGATGAAACACAAAATTGTATCGGAACTAAATACAAAAGGCACAATGCCGACTTCAGGACAAGAAGACTGACTCTTCTTACTGACTTTGCTTTGAACCATTAGCGTGACACAAGTTATAGATCCCGATGCTTCACTTCTGGTTTACTGTATCGCTTGGACCTTCTTATTGACGATGAAACAC
The DNA here is from genome assembly GCF_021461385.2 of Schistocerca piceifrons. Taxonomy (NCBI): domain Eukaryota; kingdom Metazoa; phylum Arthropoda; class Insecta; order Orthoptera; family Acrididae; genus Schistocerca; species Schistocerca piceifrons. The sequence continues at coordinate 176,268 of NW_025728412.1, forward strand.
AGAAATAGCATCGGAATTAAATACAAAAGGCACAATGCCGACTTAAGTACATGAAGACCGACTCTTCCTACTGACTAAGTTTTGAACCATTCCTGTCACACTAGTTATAGATTCCGATGCTTCACTTGAGGTTTACTGTATCCCTTGGACCTTGTTATTCACGATGAGACACAGAAATGGCATCGGAATTAAATAGAAAATGCACAATGCCGACATAAGTACAAAAATACTGACTCTTCTTTCTGTCTATGTTTTGAACCATTCCTGTGACACTAGTTATAGATTCCGATGCTTCACTCCAGGTTTACTGTATCCCTTGGACCTTCTTATTGACGATGAAACACAGAAATTGCATCGGAATTAAATACAAAAGGCACAAAGCCTACTTAAGTACAAGGAGAGTGTCTCTTCGTACTGTCTATGTTTTGAACCATTCATGTGACATTAGTTAAAGATTCCGATGCTTCACTTCATGTTTACTGTATCCCTTGGACCTTCTTATTGATGATGAATCGGGGAAATTGCATCGGAATTAAATACAAAAGGCACAATGCCGACTTAAGTACAAGAAGACTCACTCTTCTTACTGTCTATATTCTGAACCATTCCAGTGACACTAGTTATAGATTCGGATGCTTCACTTCAGGTTTACTGTATCCCTTGGACCTTCCTATTGACGATGAAACACAGAAATTGCATCGGAACTACATACAAAAGGCACAATGCCGACTTAAGTACAGGAAGACTGACCCTTCTTAGTGACCATGTTTTGAACGATTCCTGTGACACTAGTTATAGATTGCGATGCTTCACTTCTGGTTTACTGTATCATTTTGACCTTCTTATGAACGATGAAACACAGAAATTGCATCGGAATTAAATACAAAAGGCACAATGCCGACTTAAGTACAAGAAGACTGACTCTTCTTACTGTCTATGTTTGAACCATTCCTGTGACACTAGTTATAGATTCCGATGCTTCACTTCAGGTTTACCGTATCCCTCTGACCATCTTATTGACGGTGAAGCACAGAAATTGCATCGGAATTTAACATGAAAGGCACAATGCGAAATTAAGTACAAGACGACTGACTCTTCTTACTGACTATGATTTGAACCATTCCTGTGACACTAGTTATAGATTCCGATGCTTCACTTCCGGTTTACTGTATCCCTCTGACCATCTTATTGACGATGAAACACAGAAATTGCGTCGCAATTAAATACAAAAATCACGATGACGACTTAAGTACAAGAAGACTGACTTTTCTTACTGTCTATGTTTGAACCATTCCTGTGGCACTAGTTATGGATTCCGATGCTTCACTTCAAGTTTACTGTATCCCTCTGACCTTCTAATTGACGGTGAAGCACAGAAATTGCATCGGAATTAAATACGAAAGGCACAATGCCAAATTAAGTTCAAGAAGACTGACTCTTCTTACTGACTATGTTTTGAACCATTTCTGTGACACTAGTTATAGATTCCGATACTTCACTTCAGGTTTACTGTATCCCTCTGACCTTCTTATTGACGATGAAACACAGAAATTGCATCGGCATTTAATACAAAAGGCACAATGCTGACTTAAGTACAAGAAGACCGTCTCTTCCTACTGTCTCTGTTTTGAACCATTGCTGTGACACTAGTTATAGATTCCGATGCTTCACTTCAGGTTTACTGTATCCCTCTGACCTTCTTATTAACGATGAAACACAGAAATTGCATCGGTATTAAATAGAAAAGGCACAATGCCGACTTAAGTACAAGAAGACTGACTCTTCTTACTGTCTATGTTTGAACCAATCCTGTGACACTAGTTGTAGATTCCGATGCTTCACTTCAGGTTTACTGTATCGCTTGGACCTTCTTATTGACGATGAAACACAGAAATTGCATCGGAATTAAATACAAAAGGCACAATGCCGACTTAAGTACATGAAGACCGACTCTTCCTACTGACTAAGATTTGAACCATTCCTGTCACACTAGTTACAGATTCCGATGCTTCACTTGAGGTTTACTGTATCCCTTGGACCTTCTTATTGACGATGAAACACAGAAATTGCATCGGAATTAAATACAAAAGGCACAATGCCGACTTAAGTACAAGAAGACTGACTCTTCTTACGGTCTATGTTTTGAACCATTCCTGTGACACTAGTTATAGATTCCGAATCTTTACTCCAGGTTTACTGTATCCCATGGACCATCTTATTGACGATGAAGCACATAAATTGCATCGGAATTAAATACAAAAGGCACAATGCCGACTAAAGGACAAGAAGACTGACTCTTCTTACTGACTATGTTTTTAACCATTCCTGTGACACTAGCTATAGTTTCCGATGCTTCACTTCAGGTTTACTGTATCCCTCTGACTTTCTTATAGACGATGAAACACAGAAATGGCAAAGGAATTAAATACAAAATGCACAATGCCGACTTAAGTGCAAAAAGACTGACTCTTCTTACTGTCTATGCTTTTGAATTATTCCTGTGACACTAGTAATAGATTCCGATGCTTCACTTGAGGTTTACTGTATCCCTTGGACCTTGTTATTCACGATGAAACACAGAAATGGCATCGGAATTAAATAGAAAAGGCACAATGCCGACCTAACTACAAAAAGACTGACTCTTCTTACTGTCTATGTTATGAACCATTCCTGTGACACTAGTTATAGATTCCGATGCTTCACTCCAGGTTTACTGTATCCCTTGGAACTTCTTATTGACGATGAAACACAGAAATTGCATCGGAATTAAATACAAATGGCACAAAGCCTACTTAAGTACAAGGAGAGTGTCTCTTCGTACTTTCTGTGTTTTGAACCATTCATGTGACACTAGTTATTGATTCCGATGCTTCACTTCAGGTTTACTGTTTCCCTTGGACCTTCTTATTGACGATGAAACACAGAAATTGCATCGGATTTAAATACAAAGAGCACAATGCCGACTTAAGAATAAGAAGACTGACTCTTCCTACTGTCTATGATTTGAACCATTTCTGTGGCACTGGTTATAGAGTCCGATGCTTCACTTCATGTTTACTGTATCCCTTGGACCTTCTTATTGATGATGAATCACAGAAATTGCATCGGAATTAAATACAAAATTCACAAAGCCGACTCAAGTACAAGAAGACTCACTCTTCTTACTGTCTATATTTTGAACCATTCCAGTGACACTAGTTATAGATTCCGATGCTTCACTTCAGGTTTACTGTATACCTTGAACCGTCCTATTGACGATGAAAAACAGAAATTGCATCGGAACTACATACAAAAGGCACAATGCCGACTTAAGTACAAGAAGACTGACTCTTCTTAGTGACTATGTTTTGAACCATTCCTGTGACACTAGTTATAGATTCCGATGCTTCACTTCTGGTTAACTGTATCACTTTGACCTTCTTATGAACGATGAAACACAAAATTGTATCGGAACTAAATACAAAAAGCACATTGCCGACTTCAGGACAAGAAGACTGACTCTTCTTACTGACTTTGCTTTGAACCATTAGTGTGACACAAATTATAGATTCCGATGCTTCACTTCTGGTTTACTGTATCGCTTGGACCTTCTTATTGACGATGAAACACAGAAATTGCATCGGAATTAAATACAAAAAGCACAATGCCAACTTAAGTACAAGAAGACTGGCTCTTCTTACTGACTATATTTTGAACCATTTCAGTGACACTAGTTATAGATTCCGATGCTTCACTTCAGGTTTACTGTATCCCTTGGACCTTCTAATTGACGATGAAACACAAAAATTGCATCGGAATTAAATACAAAAGGCACAATGCCGACTTAAGGACAAGAAGACTGACTCTTCTTACTGTCTATGCTTTGAACCATTCCTGTGACACCAGTTATAGATTCCGATGCTTCACTTCAGGTTTACTGTATCCCTTGTACTTTCTTATTGACGATGAAACACAGAAATGTCATCGGAATTAAATACAAAAGGCACAATGCCGACTTAAGTACATGAAGACCGATTCTTCTTATTGACAATGATTTGAACCATTCCTGTGTCACTAGTTATTGATTCCGATGCTTCACTTCAGGTTTACTGTATCGCTTGGACATTCTTATTGACGATGAAACACAAAATTGTATCGGAACTAAATACAAAAAGCACATTGCCGACTTCAGGACAAGAAGACTGACTCTTCTTACTGACTTTGCTTTGAACCATTAGTGTGACACAAATTATAGATTCCGATGCTTCACTTCTGGTTTACTGTATCGCTTGGACCTTCTTATTGACGATGAAACACAGAAATTGCATCGGAATTAAATACAAAAGGCACAATGCCGACTTAAGTACAAAAAGACTGACTCTTCTTACTGTCTATGTTTGAACCATTCCTGTGACACCAGTTATAGTTTCAGATGCTTCACTTCAGGTTTACCGTATCCCTCTGACCATCTTATTGACGGTGAAGCATAGAAATTGCATCGGAATTTAATACAAAAGGCACAATGCCGAATTAAGTACAAGACGACTGACTCTTCTTACTGACTATGTTTTGAACCATTCCTGTGACACTAGTTATTGACTCCGATGCTTCACTTCAGGTTTACTGTATCTCTTTGACCTTCTTATTGACGATGAAACGCAGAAATTGCATCGGAATTAAATACAAAAGGCACAATGCCGACTTCAGGACAAGAAGACTGACTCCTCTTACTGACTATGATTTGAACCATTCCTGTGACACTAGTTATAGATTCCGATGCTTCACTTCCGGTTTACTGTATCCCTCTGACCTTCTTATTGACGATGAAACACAGAAATTGCGTCGCAATTAAATACAAAAGTCACGATGACGACTTAAGTACAAGAAGACTGACTCTTCTTACTGTCTATGTTTGAACCATTCCTGTGGCACTAGTTATAGATTCCGATGCTTCACTTCAAGTTTACTGTATCCCTCTGACCTTCTAATTGACGGTGAAGCACAGAAATTGCATCGGAATTAAATACGAAAGGCACAATGCCCAATTAAGTTCAAGAAGACTGACTCTTCTTACTGACTATGTTTTGAACCATTTCTGTGACACTAGTTATAGATTCAGATACTTCACTTCAGGTTTACTGTATCCCTCTGACCTTCTTATTGACGATGATACACAGAGATTGCATCGGTATAAATTAGAAAAGGCACAATGCCGACTTACGTACAAGAAGACAGACTCTTCTTACTGTCTATGTTTGAACCATTCCTGTGGCACTAGTTATAGATTCCGATGCTTCACTTCAAGTTTACTGTATCCCTCTGTCCTTCTAATTGACGGTGAAGCACAGAAATTGCATCGGAATTAAATACGAAAGGCACAATGCCCAATTAAGTTCAAGAAGACTGACTCTTCTTACTGACTATGTTTTGAACCATTTCTGTGACACTAGTTATAGATTCCGATACTTCACTTCAGGTTTACTGTATCCCTCTGACCTTCTTATTGACGATGATACACAGAGATTGCATCGGTATAAAATAGAAAAGGCACAATGCCGACTTAAGTACAAGAAGACAGACTCTTCTTACTGTCTATGCTTTGAACCAATCCTGTGACACTAGTTTTGGATTCCGATGCTTCACTTCATGTTTACTGTATCCCTTGGACCTTCTTATTGATGATGAATCGGGGAAATTGCATCGGAATTAAATACAAAAGGCACAATGCCGACTTAAGTACAAGAAGACTGACCCTTCTTAGTGACTATGTTTTGAACCATTCCTGTGACACTAGTAATAGATTGCGATGCTTCACTTCTGGTTTACTGTATTATTTTGACATTCTTATGAACGATGAAACACAGAAATTGCATCGGAATTAAATACAAAAGTTAAAATGCCGACTTAAGTACAAGAAGACTGACTCTTCTTACTGTCTATGTTTGAACCATTCCTGTGACACCAGTTATAGTTTCAGATGTTTCACTTCAGGTTTACCGTATCCCTCTGACCTTCTAATTGACGGTGAAGCACAGAAATTGCATCGGAATTAAATACGAAAGGCACAATGCCCAATTAAGTTCAAGAAGACTGACTCTTTTTACTGACTATGTTTTGAACCATTTCTGTGACACTAGTTATAGATTCCGATACTTCACTTCAGGTTTACTGTATCCCTCTGACCTTCTTATTGACGATGATACACAGAGATTGCATCGGTATAAAATAGAAAAGGCACAATGCCGACTTACGTACAAGAAGACAGACTCTTCTTACTGTCTATGTTTGAACCATTCCTGTGGCACTAGTTATAGATTCCGATGCTTCACTTCAAGTTTACTGTATCCCAGTGACCTTCTAATTGACGGTGAAGCACAGAAATTGCATCGGAATTAAATACGAAAGGCACAATGCCCAATTAACTTCAAGAAGACTGACTCTTCTTACTGACTATGTTTTGAACCATTTCTGTGACACTAGTTATAGATTCCGATGCTTCACTTCAGGTTTACTGTATCCCTCTGACCTTCTTATTGACGATGAAACACAGAAATTGCATCGGAATTTAATACAAAAGGCACAATGCCGACTTAAGTACAAGAAGACTGTCTCTTCCTACTGTCTCTGTTTTGAACCATTGCTGTGACACTAGTTATAGATTCCGATGCTTCACTTCAGGTTTACTGTATCCCCCTCACCATATTGCCCATGAAACACAGAAATTGATTTGGAATTAAATACAAAAGGCACAATGCCGACTTAAGGACAAGAGGACTCACTCTTCTTACTGACTATGGTTTGAACCATTCACGTGACACTAGTTATAGATTCCGATGCTTCACTTCAGGTTTACTGTCTCCCTCTGACCTTCTTATTGACGATGAAACACAGAAATTGCATCGGAAACAAATACAAAAGCCACAATGGCGACTTATGTACATGAAGACTGACTCTTCGTACAGTCTATGCTTTGAACCATTCCTGTGACACTAGTTATAGATTCCGATGCTTCACTCCAGGTATACTGTATCCCTTGGAACTTCTTATTGACGATGAAACACAGAAATTGCATCGGAATTAAATACAAAAAGCACAATGCCAACTTAAGTACAAGAAGACTGGCTCTTCTTACTGTCTATATTTTGAACCATTCCAGTGACACTAGTTATAGATTCCGACGCTTCACTTCAGGTTTACTGTATCCCTTGGACCTTCAAATTGACGATGAAACACAAAAATTGCATCGGAATTAAATACAAAAGGCACAATGCCGACTTAAGGACAAGAAGACTGACTCTTCTTACTGTCTATGTTTGAACCAATCCTGTGACACTAGTTGTAGATTCCGATGCTTCACTCCAGGTTTACTGTATCCCTTGGACCTTCTTATTGACGATGAAACTCAGAAATTGCATCGGAATTAAATACATAAGGCACAATGCCGACTTAAGTACAAGAACACTGACTCTTCCTACTGTCTATGCTTTGAACCATTCCTGTGACACCAGTTATAGATTCCGATGCTTCACTTCAGGTTTACTGTATCCTTTGTACTTTCTTATTGACGATGAAACACAGAAATGTCATCGGAATTAAATACAAAAGGCACAATGCCGACTTAAGTACATGGAGACCGACTCTTCTTATTGACAATGATTTGAACCATTCCTGTGTCACTAGTTATTGATTCCGATGCTTCACTTCAGGTTTACTGTATCGCTTGGACATTCTTATTGACGATGAAACACAAAATTGTATCGGAACTAAATACAAAAAGCACATTGCCGACTTCAGGACAAGAAGACTGACTCTTCTTACTGACTTTGCTTTGAACCATTAGTGTGACACAAATTATAGATTCCGATGCTTCACTTCTGGTTTACTGTATCGCTTGGACCTTCTTATTGACGATGAAACACAGAAATTGCATCGGAATTAAATACAAAAGGCACAATACCGACTTAAGTACATGAAGACCGACTCTTCCTACTGACTAAGATTTGAACCATTCCTGTCACACTAGTTATAGATTCCGATGCTTCACTTGACGTTTACTGTATCCCTTGGACCTTCTTATTGACAATGAAACACAGAAATTGCATCGGAATTAAATACAAAAGGCACAATGCCGACTTAAGTACAAGAAGACTGACTCTTCATACTGTCTATGTTTTGAACCATTCCTGTTACACTAGTTATAGATTCCGATGCATTACTCCAGGTTTACTGTATCCCTTGGACCATCTTATTGACGATGAGGCACAGAAATTGCATCGGAATTAAATACAAAAGGCACAATGCCGACTTACGTACAAGAAGACTGGTTCTTCCTACTGTCTATGTTTTGAACCATTACTGTGACACTAGTTTTGGAGTCCGATGCTTCACTTCAGGTTTACTGTATCCCTCTGACCTTCTTATTGACGATGAAACACAGAAATTGCGTCGCAATTAAATACAAAAGGCACGATGACGACTTAAGTACAAGAAGACTGACTCTTCTTACTGTCTATGTTTGAACCATTCCTGTGGCACTAGTTATAGATTCCGATGCTTCACTTCAAGTTTACTGTATCCCTCTGACCTTCTAATTGACGGTGAAGCACAGAAATTGCATCGGAATTAAATACGAAAGGCACAATGCCCAATTAAGTTCAAGAAGACTGACTCTTCTTACTGACTATGTTTTGAACCATTTCTGTGACACTAGTTATAGATTCCGATACTTCACTTCAGGTTTGCTGTATCCCTCTGACCTTCTTATTGACGATGATACACAGAGATTGCATCGGTATAAAATAGAAAAGGCACAATGCCGACTTACGTTCAAGAAGACAGACTCTTCTTACTGTCTATGTTTGAACCATTCCTGTGGCACTAGTTATAGATTCCGATGCTTCACTTCAAGTTTACTGTAACCCTCTGACCTTCTAATTGACGGTGAAGCACAGAAATTGCATCGGAATTAAATACGAAAGGCACAATGCCCAATTAACTTCAAGAAGACTGACTCTTCTTACTGACTATGTTTTGAACCATTTCTGTGACACTAGTTATAGATTCCGATGCTTCACTTCAGGTTTACTGTATCCCTCTGACCTTCTTATTGACGATGAAACACAGAAATTGCATCGGAATTTAATACAAAAGGCACAATGCCGACTTAAGTACAAGAAGACTGTCTCTTCCTACTGTCTCTGTTTTGAACCATTGCTGTGACACTAGTTATAGATTCCGATGCATTACTCCAGGTTTACTGTATCCCTTGGACCATCTTATTGACGATGAGGCACAGAAATTGCATCGGAATTAAATACAAAAGGCACAATGCCGACTTACGTACAAGAAGACTGGTTCTTCCTACTGTCTATGTTTTGAACCATTACTGTGACACTAGTTTTGGAGTCCGATGCTTCACTTCAGGTTTACTGTATCCCTCTGACCTTCTTATTGACGATGAAACACAGAAATTGCGTCGCAATTAAATACAAAAGGCACGATGACGACTTAAGTACAAGAAGGCTGACTCTTCTTACTGTCTATGTTTGAACCATTCCTGTGGCACTAGTTATAGATTCCGATGCTTCACTTCAAGTTTACTGTATCCCTCTGACCTTCTAATTGACGGTGAAGCACAGAAATTGCATCGGAATTAAATACGAAAGGCACAATGCCCAATTAAGTTCAAGAAGACTGACTCTTCTTACTGACTATGTTTTGAACCATTTCTGTGACACTAGTTATAGATTCCGATACTTCACTTCAGGTTTACTGTATCCCTCTGACCTTCTTATTGACGATGATACACAGAGATTGCATCGGTATAAAATAGAAAAGGCACAATGCCGACTTACGTTCAAGAAGACAGACTCTTCTTACTGTCTATGTTTGAACCATTCCTGTGGCACTAGTTATAGATTCCGATGCTTCACTTCAAGTTTACTGTATCCCTCTGACCTTCTAATTGACGGTGAAGCACAGAAATTGCATCGGAATTAAATACGAAAGGCACAATGCCCAATTAACTTCAAGAAGACTGACTCTTCTTACTGACTATGTTTTGAACCATTTCTGTGACACTAGTTATAGATTCCGATGCTTCACTTCAGGTTTACTGTATCCCTCTGACCTTCTTATTGACGATGAAACACAGAAATTGCATCGGAATTTAATACAAAAGGCACAATGCCGACTTAAGTACAAGAAGACTGTCTCTTCCTACTGTCTCTGTTTTGAACCATTGCTGTGACACTAGTTATAGATTCCGATGCTTCACTTCAGGTTTACTGTATCCCCCTCACCATATTGCCCATGAAACACAGAAATTGATTTGGAATTAAATACAAAAGGCACAATGCCGACTTAAGGACAAGAGGACTCACTCTTCTTACTGACTATGGTTTGAACCATTCACGTGACACTAGTTATAGATTCCGATGCTTCACTTCAGGTTTACTGTCTCCCTCTGACCTTCTTATTGACGATGAAACACAGAAATTGCATCGGAAACAAATACAAAAGCCACAATGGCGACTTATGTACATGAAGACTGACTCTTCGTACTGTCTATGCTTTGAACCATTCCTGTGACACTAGTTATAGATTCCGATGCTTCACTCCAGGTATACTGTATCCCTTGGAACTTCTTATTGACGATGAAACACAGAAATTGCATCGGAATTAAATACAAAAAGCACAATGCCAACTTAAGTACAAGAAGACTGGCTCTTCTTACTGTCTATATTTTGAACCATTCCAGTGACACTAGTTATAGATTCCGACGCTTCACTTCAGGTTTACTGTATCCCTTGGACCTTCTAATTGACGATGAAACACAAAAATTGCATCGGAATTAAATACAAAAGGCACAATGCCGACTTAAGGACAAGAAGACTGACTCTTCTTACTGTCTATGTTTGAACCAATCCTGTGACACTAGTTGTAGATTCCGATGCTTCACTTCAGGTTTACTGTATCCCTTGGACCTTCTTATTGACGATGAAACACAGAAATTGCATCGGAATTAAATACATAAGGCACAATGCCGACTTAAGTACAAGAACATTGACTCTTCCTACTGTCTATGCTTTGAACCATTCCTGTGACACCAGTTATAGATTCCGATGCTTCACTTCAGGTTTACTGTATCCCTTGTACTTTCTTATTGACGATGAAACACAGAAATGTCATCGGAATTAAATACAAAAGGCACAATGCCGACTTAAGTACATGAAGACCGACTCTTCTTATTGACAATGATTTGAACCATTCCTGTGTCACTAGTTATTGATTCCGATGCTTCACTTCAGGTTTACTGTATCGCTTGGACATTCTTATTGACGATGAAACACAAAATTGTATCGGAACTAAATACAAAAAGCACATTGCCGACTTCAGGACAAGAAGACTGACTCTTCTTACTGACTTTGCTTTGAACCATTAGTGTGACACAAATTATAGATTCCGATGCTTCACTTCTGGTTTACTGTATCGCTTGGACCTTCTTATTGACGATGAAACACAGAAATTGCATCGGAATTAAATACAAAAGGCACAATACCGACTTAAGTACATGAAGACCGACTCTTCCTACTGACTAAGATTTGAACCATTCCTGTCACACTAGTTATAGATTCCGATGCTTCACTTGACGTTTACTGTATCCCTTGGACCTTCTTATTGACGATGAAACACAGAAATTGCATCGGAATTAAATACAAAAGGCACAATGCCGACTTAAGTACAAGAACACTGACTCTTCTTACTGTCTATGTTTTGAACCATTCCTGTTACACTAGTTATAGATTCCGATGCATTACTCCAGGTTTACTGTATCCCTTGGACCATCTTATTGACGATGAGGCACAGAAATTGCATCGGAATTAAATACAAAAGGCACAATGCCGACTTACGTACAAGAAGACTGGTTCTTCCTACTGTCTATGTTTTGAACCATTACTGTGACACTAGTTTTGGAGTCCGATGCTTCACTTCAGGTTTACTGTATCCCTCTGACCTTCTTATTGACGATGAAACACAGAAATTGCGTCGCAATTAAATACAAAAGGCACGATGACGACTTAAGTACAAGAAGACTGACTCTTCTTACTGTCTATGTTTGAACCATTCCTGTGGCACTAGTTATAGATTCCGATGCTTCACTTCAAGTTTACTGTATCCCTCTGACCTTCTAATTGACGGTGAAGCACAGAAATTGCATCGGAATTAAATACGAAAGGCACAATGCCCAATTAAGTTCAAGAAGACTGACTCTTCTTACTGACTATGTTTTGAACCATTTCTGTGACACTAGTTATAGATTCCGATACTTCACTTCAGGTTTACTGTATCCCTCTGACCTTCTTATTGACGATGATACACAGAGATTGCATCGGTATAAAATAGAAAAGGCACAATGCCGACTTACGTTCAAGAAGACAGACTCTTCTTACTGTCTATGTTTGAACCATTCCTGTGGCACTAGTTATAGATTCCGATGCTTCACTTCAAGTTTACTGTATCCCTCTGACCTTCTAATTGACGGTGAAGCACAGAAATTGCATCGGAATTAAATACGAAAGGCACAATGCCCAATTAAGTTCAAGTAGACTGACTCTTCTTACTGACTATGTTTTGAACCATTTCTGTGACACTAGTTATAGATTCCGATGCTTCACTTCAGGTTTACTGTATCCCTCTGACCTTCTTATTGACGATGAAACACAGAAATTGCATCGGAATTTAATACAAAAGGCACAATGCCGACTTAAGTACAAGAAGACTGTCTCTTCCTACTCTCTCTGTTTTGAACCATTGCTGTGACACTAGTTATAGATTCCGATGCTTCACTTCAGGTTTACTGTATCCCTCTCACCATATTGCCGATGAAACACAGAAATTGATTTGGAATTAAATACAAAAGGCACAATGCCGACTTAAGGACAAGAGGACTCACTCTTCTTACTGACTTTGGTTTGAACCATTCACGTGACACTAGTTATAGATTCCGATGCTTCACTTCAGGTTTACTGTCTCCCTCTGACCTTCTTATTGACGATGAAACACAGAAATTGCATCGGAAACAAATACAAAAGCCACAATGGCGACTTATGTACATGAAGACTGACTCTTCGTACTGTCTATGCTTTGAACCATTCCTGTGACACTAGTTATAGATTCCGATGCTTCACTCCAGGTATACTGTATCCCTTGGACCTTCTTATTGACGATGAAACACAGAAATTGCATCGGAATTAAATACAAAAAGCACAATGCCAACTTAAGTACAAGAAGACTGGCTCTTCTTACTGTCTATATTTTGAACCATTCCAGTGACACTAGTTATAGATTCCGATGCTTCACTTCAGGTTTACTGTATCCCTTGGACCTTCTAATTGACGATGAAACACAAAAATTGCATCGGAATTAAATACAAAAGGCACAATGCCGACTTAAGGACAAGAAGACTTACTCTTCTTACTGTCTATGTTTGAACCAATCCTGTGACACTAGTTGTAGATTCCGATGCTTCACTTCAGGTTTACTGTATCCCTTGGACCTTCTTATTGACGATGAAACACAGAAATTGCATCGGAATTAAATACATAAGGCACAATGCCAACTTAAGTACAAGAACACTGACTCTTCCTACTGTCTATGCTTTGAACCATTCCTGTGACACCAGTTATAGATTCCGATGCTTCACTTCAGGTTTACTGTATCCCTTGTACTTTCTTATTGACGATGAAACACAGAAATGTCATCGGAATTAAATACAAAAGGCACAATGCCGACTTAAGTACATGAAGACCGACTCATCTTATTGACAATGATTTGAACCATTTCTGTGTCACTAGTTATTGATTCCGATGCCTCACTTCAGGTTTACTGTATCGCTTGGACATTCTTGTTGACGATGAAACACAAAATTGTATCGGAACTAAATACAAAAAGCACATTGCCGACTTCAGGACAAGAAGACTGACTCTTCTTACTGACTTTGCTTTGAACCATTAGTGTGACACAAATTATAGATTCCGATGCTTCACTTCTGGTTTACTGTATCGCTTGGACCTTCTTATTGACGATGAAACACAGAAATTGCATCGGAATTAAATACAAAAGGCACAATGCCGACTTAAGTACATGAAGACCGACTCTTCCTACTGACTAAGATTTGAACCATTCCTGTCACACTAGTTATAGATTCCGATGCTTCACTTGAGGTTTACTGTATCCCTTGGACCTTCTTATTGACGATGAAACACAGAAATTGCATCGGAATTAAATACAAAAGGCACAATGCCGACTTAAGTACAAGAAGACTGACTCTTCTTTCTGTCTATGTTTTGAACCATTCCTGTGACACTAGTTATAGATTCCGATGCTTTACTCCAGGTTTACTGTATCCCTTGGACCATCTTATTGACGATGAAGCACAGAAATTGCATCGGAATTAAATACAAAAGGCACAATGCCGACTTACGTACAAGAAGACTGGTTCTTCCTACTGTCTATGTTTTGAACCATTACTGTGACACTAGTTTTGGAGTCCGATGCTTCACTTCAGGTTTACTGTATCCCTCTGACCTTCTTATTGACGATGAAACACAGAAATTGCATCGGAATTAAATACAAAAGGCAAAATGCCCAATTAAGTTCAAGATGACTGACTCTTCTTACTGACTATATTTTGAACCATTTCTGTGACACTAGTTATAGATTCCGATACTTCACTTAAGGTTTACTGAATCCCTCTGATCTTCTTATTGACGATGATACACAGAAATTGCATCGGAATTAAATAGAAAAGGCACAATGCCGACATAAGTACAAGAAGAATGACTCTTCTTACTGTCTATGTTTGAACCAACCCTGTGACACTAGTTGTAGATTCCGATGCTTCACTTCAGGTTTACTGTATCCCTTGGACCTTCTTAGTGACGATGAAACACAGAAATTGCATCGGAATTAAATACATAAGGCACAATGCCGACTTAAGTACAAGAACACTGACTCTTCCTACTGTCTATGCTTTGAACCATTCCTGTGACACCAGTTATAGATTCCGATGCTTCACTTCAGGTTTACTGTATCCCTTGTACTTTCTTATTGACGATGAAACACAGAAATGTCATCGGAATTAAATACAAAAGGCACAATGCCGACTTAAGTACATGAAGACCGACTCTTCTTATTGACAATGATTTGAACCATTCCTGTGTCACTAGTTATTGATTCCGATGCTTCACTTCAGGTTTACTGTATCGCTTGGACATTCTTATTGACGATGAAACACAAAATTGTATCGGAACTAAATACAAAAAGCACATTGCCGACTTCAGGACAAGAAGACTGACTCTTCTTACTGACTTTGCTTTGAACCATTAGTGTGTCACAAATTATAGATTCCGATGCTTCACTTCTGGTTTACTGTATCGCTTGGACCTTCTTATTGACGATGAAACACAGAAATTGCATCGGAATTAAATACAAAAGGCACAATGCCGACTTAAGTACATGAAGACCGACTCTTCCTACTGACTAAGATTTGAACCATTCCTGTCACACTAGTTATAGATTCCGATGCTTCACTTCAGGTTTACTGTATCCCTCTGACTTTCTTATAGACGATGAAACACAGAAATGGCAAAGGAATTAAATACAAAATGCACAATGCCGACTTAAGTGCAAAAAGACTGACTCTTCTTACTGTCTATGCTTTTGAATTATTCCTGTGACACTAGTTATAGATTCCGATGCTTCACTTGAGGTTTACTGTATCCCTTGGACCTTGTAATTCACGATGAAACACAGAAATGGCATCGGAATTAAATAGAAAAGGCACAATGCCGACCTAAGTACAAAAAGACTGACTCTTCATACTGTCTATGTTATGATCCATTCCTGTGACACTAGTTATAGGTTCCGATGCTTCACTCCAGGTTTACTGTATCCCTTGGAACTTCTTATTGACGATGAAACACAGAAATTGCATCGGAATTAAATACAAATGGCACAAAGCCTACTTAAGTACAAGGACAGTGTCTCTTCATACTTTCTGTGTTTTGAGCCATTCATGTGACACTAGTTATTGATTCCGATGCTTCACTTCAGGTTTACTGTTTCCCTTGGACCTTCTTATTGACGATGAAACACAGAAATTGCATCGGATTTAAATACAAAGAGCACAATGCCGACTTAAGAATAAGAAGACTGACTCTTCCTACTGTCTATGATTTGAAGCATTTCTGTGGCACTAGTTATAGAGTCCGATGCTTCACTTCAGGTTTACTGTATACCTTGGACCTTCCTATTGACGATGAAACACAGAAATTGCATCGGAACTACATACAAAAGGCACAATGCCGACTTAAGTACAAGAAGACTGACTCTTCTTAGTGACTATGTTTTGAACCATTCCTGTGCCACTAGTTATAGATTCCGATGCTTCACTTCTGGTTTACTGTATCACTTTGACCTTCTTATGAACGATGAAACACAGAAATTGCATCGGAATTAAATACAAAAGGCACAATGCCGACTTAAGTACAAGAAGACTGACTCTGTTTACTGTCTATGTTTGAACCATTCCTGTGACACTAGTTATAGATTCCGATGCTTCACTTCAGGTGTACCGTATCCCTCTGACCATCTTATTGACGGTGAAGCACAGAAATTGCATCGGAATTTAATACGAAAGGCACAATGCCGAATTAAGTACAAGACGACTGACTCTTCTTACTGACTATGTTTTGAACCATTTCTGTGACACTAGTTATAGATTCCAATACTTCACTTCATGTTTACTGTATCCCTCTGACCTTCTTATTGACGATGATACACAGAGATTGCATCGGTATAAAATAGAAAAGGCACAATGCCGACATAAGTACAAGAAGACAGACTCTTCTTACTGTCTATGCTTTGAACCAATCCTGTGACACTAGTTTTGGATTCCGATGCTTCACTTCAGGTTTACTGTATCCCTCTGACCTTCTTACTGACGATGAAACACAGAAATTGCATCGGAATTTAATACAAACGGCACAATGCCGACTTAAGTACAAGAAGACTGTCTCTTCCTACTGTCTCTGTTTTGAACCATTGCTGTGACACTAGTTATAGATTCCGATGCTTCACTTCTGGTTTACTGTATCCCTCTCACCATATTGCCGATGAAACACAGAAATTGATTTGGAATTAAATACAAAAGGCACAAGGCCGACTTAAGGACAAGAGGACTCACTCTTCTTACTGACTATGGTTTGAACCATTCACGTGACACTAGTTATAGATTCCGATGCTTCACTTCAGGTTTACTGTCTCCCTCTGACCTTCTTATTGACGATGAAACACAGAAATTGCATCGGAAACAAATACAAAAGCCACAATGGCGACTTGTGTACATGAAGACTGACTCTTCGTACTGTCTATGCTTTGAACCATTCCTGTGACACTAGTTATAGATTCCGATGCTTCACTCCAGGTATACTGTATCCCTTGGACCTTCTTATTGACGATGAAACACTGAAATTGCATCGGAATTAAATACAAAAAGCACAATGCCAACTTAAGTACAAGAAGACTGGCTCTTCTTACTGTCTATAGTTTGAACCATTCCAGTGACACTAGTTATAGATTCCGATGCTTCACTTCAGGTTTACTGTATCCCTTGGACCTTCTAATTGACGATGAAACACAGAAATTGCATCGGAATTAAATACATAAGGCACAATGCCGACTTAAGTACAAGTACACTGACTCTTCCTACTGTCTATGCTTTGAACCATTCCTGTGACACCAGTTATAGATTCCGATGCTTCACTTCAGGTTTACTGTATTCCTTGTACTTTCTTATTGACGATGAAACACAGAAATGTCATCGGAATTAAATACAAAAGGCACAATGCTGACTTAAGTACATGAAGACCGACTCTTCTTATTGACAATAATTTGAACCATTCCTGTGTCACTAGTTATTGATTCCGATGCTTCACTTCAGGTTTACTGTATCGCTTGGACATTCTTATTGACGATGAAACACAAAATTGTATCGGAACTAAATACAAAAAGCACATTGCCGACTTCAGGACAAGAAGACTGACTCTTCTTTCTGACTTTGCTTTGAACCAGTAGTGTGTCACAAATTATAGATTCCGATGCTTCACTTCTGGTTTACTGTATCGCTTGGACCTTCTTATTGACGATGAAACACAGAAATTGCATCGGAATTAAATACATAAGGCACAATGCCGACTTAAGTACATGAAGACCGACTCTTCGTACTGACTATGTTTTGAACCATTCCTGTGACACTAGTTATAGATTCCGATGCTGCACTTGAGGTTTACTGTATCCCTCTGACCTTCTTATTAACGAGGAAACACAGAAATTGCATCGGAATTAAATACAATAGGCACAATGCCGACTTACGTACAAGAAGACTGGTTCTTCCTACTGTCTATGTTTTGAACCATTACTGTGACACTAGTTTTGGAGTCCGATGCTTCTCTTCAGGTTTACTGTATCCCTCTGACCTTCTTATTGACAATGAAACACAGACATTGCATCGGAATGAAATACAAATGGCACAATGCCCAATTAAGTTCAAGAAGACTGAACCTTCTTACTGACTATGTTTTGAACCATTTCTGTGACACTAGTTATAGATTCCGATACTTCACTTCAGGTTTACTGAATCCCTCTGATCTTCTTATTGACGATGATACACAGAAATTGCATCGGTATTAAATAGAAAAGGCACAATGCCGACTTAAGTACAAGAAGACTGACTCTTCTTACTGTCTATGTTTGAACCAATCCTGTGACACTAGTTGTAGATTCCGATGCTTCACTTCAGGTTTACTGTATCCCTTGGACCTTCTTATTGACGATGAAACACAGAAATTGCATCGGAATTAAATACAAAAGGCACAATGCCGACTTAAGTACAAGAACACTGACTCTTCCTACTGTCTATGCTTTGAACCATTCCTGTGACACCAGTTATAGATTCCGATGCTTCACTTCAGGTTTACTGTATCCCTTGTACTTTCTTATTGACGATGAAACACAGAAATTTCATCGGAATTAAATACAAAAGGCACAATGCCGACTTAAGTACATGAAGACCGACTCTTCTTATTGACAATGATTTGAACCATTCCTGTGTCACTAGTTATTGATTCCGATGCTTCACTTCAGGTTTACTGTATCGCTTGTACATTCTTATTGACGATGAAACACAAAATTGTATCGGAACTAAATACAAAAAGCACATTGCCGACTTCAGGACAAGAAGACTGACTCTTCTTACTGACTTTGCTTTGAACCATTAGTGTGACACAAATTATAGATTCCGATGCTTCACTTCTGGTTTAATGTATCGCTTGGACCTTCTTATTGACGATGAATCACAGAAATTGCATCGGAATTAAATACAAAAGGCACAATGCCGTCTTAAGTACATGAAGACCGACTCTTCTTACTGACTAAGATTTGAACCATTCCTGTCACACTAGTTATAGATTCCGATGCTTCACTTGAGGTTTACTGTATCCCTTGGACCATCCAATTGACGATGAAGCACAGAAATTGCATCGGAATTAAATACAAAAGGCAGAATGCCGACTTAAGGACAAGAAGACTGACTCTTCTTACTGACTATGTTTTTAATCATTCCTGTGACACTAGCTATAGATTCCGATGCTTCACTTCAGGTTTACTTTATCCCTCTGACTTTCTTATAGACGATGAAACACAGTAATGGCAAAGGAATTAAATACAAAATGCACAATGCCGACTTAAGTGCATAAAGACTGACTATTCTTACTGTCTATGCTTTTGAACCATTCCTGTGACACTAGTTATAGATTTCGATGCTACACTTGAGGTTTACTGTATCCCTTGGACATTGTTATTCACGATGAAACACAGAAATCTCATCGGAATTAAATAGAAAAGGCTCAATGCCGACCTAAGTACAAAAAGACTGACTCATCTTACTGTCTATGTTATGAACCATTCCTGTGACACTAGTCATAGATTCCGATGCTTCACTCCAGGTTTACTGTATCCCTTGGACCTTCTTATAGACGATGAAACACAGAAATTGCACCGGAATTAAATACAAATGGCACAAAGCCTACTTAAGTACAAGATGACTGACTCTTCCTACTGTCTATGATTTGAACCATTTCTGTGGCACTAGTTATAGAGTCCGATGCTTCACTTCAGGTTTACTGTACCCTTGGACCTTCTTATTGATGATGAATCACAGAAATTGCATCGGAATTAAATACAAAAGGCACAATGCCGACTCAAGTACAAGATGACTCACTCTTCTTACTGTCTATATTTTGAACCATTCCAGTGACACTAGTTATAGATTCCGATGCTTCACTTCAGGTTTACTGTATACCTTCGACCTTCCTATTGACGATCAAACACAGAAATTGCATCGGAACTACATACAAAAGGCACAATGCGGACTTAAGTACAAGAAGACTGACTCTTCTTAGTGACTATGTTTTGAACCATTCCTGTGACACTAGTTATAGATTCCGATGCTTCACTTCTGGTTTACTGTATCACTTTGACCTTCTTATGAACGATGAAACACAGAAATTGCATCGGAATTAAATACAAAAGCACAATGCCGACTTAAGTACAAGACGACTGACTCTTCTTACTGTCTATGTTTGAACCATTCCTGTGACACTAGTTATAGATTCCGATGCTTCACTTCAGGTTTACCGTATCCCTCTGACCATCTTATTGACGGTGAAGCACAGAAATTGCTTCGGAATTTAATACGAAAGGCACAATGCCGAATTAAGTACAAGACGACTGACTCTTCTTACTGACTATGTTTTGAACCATTCCTGTGACACTAGTTATTGACTCCGATGCTTCACGTCAGGTTTACTGTATCTCTTGGACCTTCTTATTGACGATGAAACACAGAAATTGCATCGGAATTAAATACAAAATGCTCAATGCCGACTTAAGGACAAGAAGACTGACTCTTCTTACTGACTATGCTTTGAACCATTCCTGTGACACTAGTTATAGATTCCGATGCTTCACTTCCGGTTTACTGTATCCCTCTGACCTTCTTATTGACGATGAAACACAGAAATTGCATCGCAATTAAATACAAAAGGCACGATGCCGACTTATGTACAAGAAGACTGACTCTTTTTACTGTCTATGTTTGAACCATTCCTGTGACGCTAGTTATAGATTCCGATGCTTCACTTCAAGTTTACTGTATCCCTCTGACCTTCTAATTGACTGTGAAGCATAGAAATTGCATCGGAATTAAATACGAAAGGCACAATGCCCAATTAAGGTCAAGAGGACTGACTCTTCTTACTGACTATGTTTTGAACCATTTCTGTGACACTAGTTATAGATTCCGACACTTCACTTCGGGTTTACTGTATCCCTCTGACCTTCTTATTGACGATGATACACAGAGATTGCATCGGTATAAAATAGAAAAGGCACAATGCCGACTTAAGTACAAGAAGACAGACTCTTCTTACTGTCTATGTTTTGAACCAATCCTGTGACACTAGTTGTAGATTCAGATGCTTCACTTCAGGTTTACTGTATCCCTTGGACATACTTATTGACGATGAAACACAAAATTGTATCGGAATTAAATACAAAAGGCACAATGCCGACTTAAGGACAAGAAGACTGACTCTTCTTACAGACTTTGTTTTGAACCATTAGTGTGACACTAGTTATAGATTCCGATGCTTCACTTCAGGTTTCCTGTATCGCTTGGACCTTCTTATTGACGATGAAACACAGAAATTGCATCGGAATTAAATACAAAAGGCACAATGCCGACTTACATACAAGAAGACTGACTCTTCTTACTGTCTATGTTTTGAACCATTCCTGTGACACTAGTTATAGATTCCGATGCTTTACTCCAGGTTTACTGTATCCCTTGGACCATCTTATTGACGATGAAACACAGAAATTGCATTGAAATTAAATACAAAAGGCACAATGCCGACTTAAGGACAAGAAGACTGACTCTTCTTACTGACTATGTTTTGAACCATTCCTGTGACACTAGGTATAAATTTCGATGCTTCACTTCAGGTTTACTGTATCCCTCTGACTTTCTTATAGACGATGAAACACAGAAAAGGCATCGGAGTTAAATACAAAAGGCACAATGCCGACTTAAGTACAAGAAGACTGACTCTTCTTACTGTCTATGTTTTGAACCATTCCATGGACACCTGTTATAGATTCCGATGCACCACTCCAGGTTTACTGTATCCCTTGGACCTTGTTATACACGATGAAACACAGAAATTGCATCGGAATTAAGTAGAAAAGGCACAATGCCGACTTAAGTTCAAGAAGACTGACTCTTCTTACTGACTATGTTTTGAACCATTCCTGTGACACTACTTATAGATTCCAATGCTTCACTTCAGGTTTCCTGTATCACTTGGACCTTCTTATTGACGATGAAACAGAGAAATTGCATCGGCATTAAATACTAAAGGCAAAATGCCGACTTAAGTACTCGAAGACTGACTCATCTTACTGTCTATGAATTGAACCATTCCTGTGACACTAGTTACAGATTCCGATGCATCACTCCAGGTTTACTGTGTCTCTTGGACCTTCTTATTGACGATGAGACACGGAAATTGCATCGTATTTAAACACAAAGGGCACAATGCCGACTTAAGGAAAAGAATGCTCACTCTTCCGACTGTCTATGTTTTGAACCATTTCTGTGACACTAGTTATAGAGTCCGATGCTTCACTTCAGGTTTACTGCATCCCTTGGACATTCTTATTGACGATGAATCACAGAAATTGCATCGGAATTAAATACAAAAGGCACAATGCCGACTTAAGTACAAGAAGACTCACACTTCTAACTGTCTATATTTTGAACCATTCCAGTGACACTAGTTATAGATTCCGATGCTTCACTTCAGGTTTACTGTTTCCCTCTGACCTTCTTATTGACGATGAAACACAGAAATTGCATCGGAATTAAATAGAGACGGCACAATGCCGACTTATGTACAAGAAGACTGACTCTTCTTACTGACTGTGTTTTGAACCATTCATGTGACACTAGTTATAGATTCCGATGCTTCACCTAAGGTTTACTGTATCCCTCTGACCTTCTTATTGACGATGAGACACAGAAATTGCATCGCAATTAAATACAAAAGGCACGATGCCGACCTATGTACAAGAAGACTGACTCTTCTTACTGTCTATGTTTGAACCATTTCTGTGACACTAGTTATAGATTCCGGAGCATCACTCCAGGTTTACTGTGTCTCTTGGACCTTCTTATTGACGATGAAACACAGAAATTGCATCGGAAGTAAATACAAATGGCCCAATGCCGATTTAAGTACAAGAAGACTGTCTCTTCGTACTGTCTATGTTTGAAACATTCCGGCGACACTAGTTATAGATTCCGATGCTTCACTTCAGGTTTACTGTTTCCCTTGGACATTCTTATTGACGATGAGACACAGAAATTGCATCGTATATAAATACAAAGGGCACAATGCCGACTTAAGGAAAAGAAGACTCACTCTTCCGACTGTCTATGTTTTGAACCATTTCTGTGACACTAGTTATAGAGTCCGATGCTTCACTTCAGGTTTACTGTATCCCTTGGACATTCTGATTTACGATGAATCACAGAAATTGCATCGGAATTAAATACAAAAAGCACAATGCCGACTTAAGTACAAGAAGACTCACACTTCTAACTGTCTATATTTTGAACCATTCCAGTGACACTAATTATAGATTCTGATGCTTCACTTCAGGTTTACTGTATCCCTCTGACCTTCTTATTGACGATGAAACACAGAAATTGCATCGGAATTAAATAGAAACGGCACAATGCCGACTTATGTACAAGAAGACTGACTCTTCTTACTGTCTATGTTTTGAACCAATCCTGTGACACTAGTTGTAGATTCCGATGCATCACTTCATGTTTACTGTATCCCTTGGACCTTCTTATTGACGATGAAACACAGAAATTGCATCGGAATTAAATACAAAAGGCACAATGCCGAGTTAAGTACAAGAACACTGACTCTTCTTACTGTCTACGGTTTGAACCATTCCTGTGACATTAGTTATAGGTTCCGATGCTTCACTTCATGTTTACTGTATCCCTTGTACCTTCTTATTGACGATGAAACACAGAAATTGCATCCGAATGAAATACAAATGGCACGAAGCCGACTCAAGTACATGAAGACTGACTCTTCTTATTGACAATGATTTCAACCATTCCTGTGACACTAGTTATAGATTCCGATGCTTCACTTCAGGTTTACTGTATCCCTTGGACATTCTTATTGACGATGAAACAAAGAAATTGCATCGGAATTAAATACAAATGCACACTGCCGACTTAAGGACAAGAGGACTGACTCTTCTTACTGACTATGTTTTGAACCATTCCTGTGACACTAGTTAAGGACTCCGATGCTTCACTTCAGGTTTACTGTATCCCTTGGACCTCCTTATTGACGACGAAAAACAGAAAATGCATCGGAATTAAATACAAAAGGCAAAATGCCGACTTAAGTACAAGAAGACTCGCACTTCTAACTGTCTATCTTTTGAACCATTCCAGTGACACTAGTTATAGATTCCGATGCTTCACTTCAGGTTTACTGTATCCCTCTGACCTTCTTATTGACGATGAAACACAGAAATTGCATCGGAATTAAATAGAAAAGGCACAATGCCGACTTATGTACAAGAAGACTGACTCTTCTTACTGACTTTGTTTTGAACCATTAGTGTGACACTAGTTATAGATTCCGATGCTTCACTTCAGGTTTACTGTATCGCTTGGACCTTCTTATTGACGATGAAACACAGAAATTGCATCGGAATTAAATACAAAAGGCACAATGCCGACTTACGTACAAGAAGACTGACTCTTCTTACTGTCTATGTTTTGAACCATTCCTGCGACACTAGTTATAGATTCCGATGCTTTACTCCAGGCTTACTGTATCCCTTGGACCATCTTATTGACGATGAAACACAGAAATTGCATCGAAATTAAATACAAAAGGCACAATGCCGACTTAAGGCCAAGAAGACTGACTCTTCTTACTGACTATGTTTTGAACCATTCCTGTGACACTAGGTATAAATTTCGATGCTTCACTTCAGGTTTACTGTATCCCTCTGACTTTCTTATAGACGATGAAACACAGAAAAGGCATCGGAGTTAAATACAAAAGGCACAATGCCGACTTAAGTACAAGAAGATTGACTCTTCTTACTGTCTACGTTTTGAACCATTCCATGGACACTAGTTATAGATTCCGATGCACAACTCCAGGTTTACTGTATCCCTTGGACCTTGTTATTCACGATGAAACACAGAAATTGCATCGGAATTCAATAGAAAAGGCACAATGCCGACTTAAGTTCAAGAAGACTGACTCTTCTTACTGACTATGTTTTGAACCATTCCTGTGACACTAGTTACAGATTCCGATGCTTCACTTCAGGTTTCCTGTATCCCTTGGACCTTCTCATTGACGATGAAACAGAGAAATTGCATCGGCATTAAATACTAAAGGCAAAATGCCGACTTAAGTACATGAAGACTGACTCATCTTACTGTCTATGACTTGAACCATTCCTGTGACACTAGTTATAGATTCCGATGCATCACTCCACGTTTACTGTGTCTCTTGGACCTTCTTATTGACGATGAAACACAGAAATTGCATCGGAATTAAATACAAATGGCCCAATGCCGATTTAAGTACATGAAGACTGTCTCTTCGTACTGTCTATGTTTTGAAACATTCCGGCGACACTAGTTATAGATTCCGATGCTTCACTTCAGGTTTACTGTTTCCCTTGGACCTTCTTATTGACGATGAGACACAGAAATTGCATCGTATTTAAATACAAAGGGCACAATGCCGACTTAAGGAAAAGAAGACTCACTCTTCCGACTGTCTATGTTTTGAACCATTTCTGTGACACTAGTTATAGAGTCCGATGCTTCACTTCAGGTTTACTGTATCCCTTGGACATTCTTATTGACGATGAATCACAGAAATTGCATCGGAACTAAATACAAAAGGCACAATGCCGACTTAAGTACAAGAAGACTCACCCTTCTAACTGTCTATATTTTGAACCATTCCAGTGACACTAGTTATAGATTCCGATGCTTCACTTCAGGTTTACTGTATCCCTCAGACCTTCTTATTGACGATGAAACACAGAAATTGCATCGGAATTAAATAGAAACGGCACAATGCCGACTTATGTACAAGAAGACTGACTCTTCTTACTGTCTATGTTTTGAACCAATCCTGTGACACTAGTTGTAGATTCCGATGCTTCACTTCAGGTTTACTGTATCCCTTGGACCTTCTTATTGACGATGAAACACAGAAATTGCATCGGAATTAAATACAAAAGGCACAATGCCGAGTTAAGTACAAGAACACTGACTCTTCTTACTGTCTATATTTTGAACCATTCCTGTGACATTAGTTATAGGTTCCGATGCTTCACTTCATGTTTACTGTATCCCTTGTACCTTCATATTGACGATGAAACACAGAAATTGCATCCGAATTAAATACAAATGGCACGAAGCCGACTCAAGTACATGAAGACCGACTCTTCTTATTGACAATGATTTCAACCATTCCTGTGACACTAGTTATAGATTCCGATGCTTCACTTCAGGTTTACTGTATCCCTTGGACATTCTTATTGACGATGAAACAAAGAAATTGCATCGGAATTAAATACAAATGCACAATGCCGACTTAAGTACAAGAAGACTGACTCTTCTTACTGACTATGATTTGAACCATTCCTGTGACACTAGTTAAGGACTCCGATGCTTCACTTCAGGTTTACTGTATCCCTTGGACCTCCTTATTGACGATGAAACACAGAAATTGCATCGGAATTAAATACAAAAGGCAAAATGCCGACTTCTGTACACGAACACTGACTCTTCTTACTTTCTATGTTTCGAACCATTCCTGTGACACTAGCTATAGATTCCGATGCTCCACTCCAGGTTTACTGTATCCGTTGGACCTTCTTATTGACGATGAAACACAGAAATTGCATCGTATTTAAATACAAAGGGCACAATGCCGACTTAAGGAAAAGAAGACTCACTCTTCCGACTGTCTATGTTTTGAACCATTTCTGTGACACTAGTTATAGATTCCGATGCATCACTTCTGGTTTACTGTATCCCTTGGACATTCTTATTGACGATGAATCACAGAAATTGCATCGGAATTAAATACAAAAGGCACAATGCCGACTTAAGTACAAGAAGACTCACACTTCTAACTGTCTATATTTTGAACCATTCCAGTGACACTAGTTATAGATTCCGATGCTTCACTTCATTTTTACTGTATCCCTCTGACCTTCTTATTGACGATGAAACACAGAAATTGCATCGGAATTAAATAGAAAAGGCACAATGCCGACTTATGTACAAGAAAACTGACTCTTCTTATGACTTTGTTTTGAACCATTAGTGTGACACTAGATATAGATTCCGATGCTTCACTTCAGGTTTACTGTATCGCTTGGACCTTCTTATTGACGATGAAACACAGAAATTGCATCGGAATTAAATACAAAAGGCACAATGCCGACTTACGTACAAGAAGACTGACTCTTCTTACTGTCTATGTTTTGAACCATTCCTGTGACACTAGTTATAGATTACGATGCTTTACTCCAGGTTTACTGTATCCCTTGGACCATCTTATTGACGATGAAACACAGAAATTGCATCGAAATTAAATATAAAAGGCACAATGCCGACTTAAGGACAAGAAGACTGACTCTTCTTACTGACTATGTTTTGAACCATTCCTGTGACCCTAGGTATAAATTTCGATGCTTCACTTCACGTTTACTGTATCCCTCTGACTTTCTTATAGACGATGAAACACAGAAAAGGCATCGGAGTTAAATACAAAAGGCACAATGCCGACATATGTACAAGAAGACTGACTCTTCTTACTGTCTATGTTTTGAACCATTCCATGGACACTAGTTACAGATTCCGATGCACCACTCCAGGTTTACTGTATCCCTTGGACCTTGTTATTCACGATGAAACACAGAAATTGCATCGGAATTAAATAGAAAAGGCACAATGCCGACTTAAGTTCAAGAAGACTGACTCTTCTTACTGACTATGTTTTGAACCATTGCTGTGACACTAGTTATAGATTCCGATGCTTCACTTCAGGTTTCCTGTATCCCTTGGACCTTCTTATTGACGATGAAACAGAGAAATTGCATCGGCATTAAATACTAAAGGCAAAATGCCGACTTAAGTACACGAAGACTGACTCATCTTACTGTCTATGAATTGAACCATTCCTGTGACACTAGTTACAGATTCCGATGCATCACTCCAGGTTTACTGTGTCTCTTGGACCTTCTTATTGACGATGAAACACAGAAATTGCATCGGAATTAAATACAAATGGCCCAATGCCGACTTAAGTACAAGAAGACTGTCTCTTCGTACTGTCTATGTTTTGAAACATTCCGGCGACACTAGTTATAGATTCCGATGCTTCACTTCAGGTTTACTGTTTCCCTTGGACCTTCTTATTGACGATGAGACACAGAAATTGCATCGTATTTAAATACAAAGGGCACAATGCCGACTTAAGGAAAAGAAGACTCACTCTTCCGACTGTCTATGTTTTGAACCATTTCTGTGACACTAGTTATAGAGTCCGATGCTTCACTTCAGGTTTACTGTATCCCTTGGAGATTCTTATTGACGATGAATCACAGAAATTGCATCGGGATTAAATACAAAAGGCACAATGCCGACTTAAGTACAAGAAGACTCACACTTCTAACTGTCTATTTTTTGAACCATTCCAGTGACACTAGTTATAGATTCCGATGCTTCACTTCAGGTTTACTGTATCCCTCTGACCTTCTTATTGACGATGAAACACAGAAATTGCATCGGAATTAAATAGAAACGGCACAATGCCGACTTATGTACAAGAAGACTGACTCTTCTTACTGTCTATGTTTTGAACCAATCCTGTGACACTAGTTGTAGATTCCGATGCTTCACTTCAGGTTTACTGTATCCCTTGGACCTTCTTATTGACGATGAAACACAGTAATTGCATCGGAATTAAATACAAAAGGCACAATGCCGAGTTAAGTACAAGAACACTGACTCTTCTTACTGTCTATGGTTTGAACCATTCCTGTGACATTAGTTATAGGTTCCGATGCTTCACTTCATGTTTACTGTATCCCTTGTACCTTCATATTGACGATGAAACACAGAAATTGCATCCGAATTAAATACAAATGGCACGAAGCCGACTCAAGTACATGAAGACCGACTCTTCAGATTGACAATGATTTCAACCATTCCTGTGACACTAGTTATAGATTCCGATGCTTCACTTCAGGTTTACTGTATCCCTTGGACATTCTTATTGACGATGAAACAAAGAAATTGCATCGGAATTAAATACAAATGCACAATGCCGACTTAAGTACAAGAAGACTGACTCTTCTTACTGACTATGATTTGAACCATTCCTGTGACACTAGTTAAGGACTCCGATGCTTCACTTCAGGTTTACTGTATCCCTTGGACCTCCTTATTGACGATGAAACACAGAAATTGCATCGGAATTAAATACAAAAGGCAAAATGCCGACTTCAGTACACGAACACTGACTCTTCTTACTTTCTATGTTTCGAACCATTCCTGTGACACTAGCTATAGATTCCGATGCTCCACTCCAGGTTTACTGTATCCGTTGGACCTTCTTATTGACGATGAAACACAGAAATTGCATCGTATTTAAATACAAAGGGCACAATGCCGACTTAAGGAAAAGAAGACTCACCCTTCCGACTGTCTATGTTTTGAACCATTTCTGTGACACTAGTTATAGATTCCGATGCATCACTTCAGGTTTACTGTATCCCTTGGACATTCTTATTGACGATGAATCACAGAAATTGCATCGGAATTAAATACAAAAGGCACAATGCCGACTTAAGTACAAGAAGACTCACACTTCTAACTGTCTATATTTTGAACCATTCCAGTGACACTAGTTATAGATTCCGATGCTTCACTTCATTTTTACTGTATCCCTCTGACCTTCTTATTGACGATGAAACACAGAAATTGCATCGGAATTAAATAGAAAAGGCACAATGCCGACTTATGTACAAGAAGACTGACTCTTCTTATGACTTTGTTTTGAACCATTAGTGTGACACTAGTTATAGATTCCGATGCTTCACTTCAGGTTTACTGTATCGCTTGGACCTTCTTATTGACGATGAAACACAGAAATTGCATCGGAATTAAATACAAAAGGCACAATGCCGACTTACGTACAAGAAGACTGACTCTTCTTACTGTCTATGTTTTGAACCATTCCTGTGACACTAGTTATAGATTCCGATGCTTTACTCCAGTTATACTGTATCCCTTGGACCATCTTATTGACGATGAAACACAGAAATTGCATCGAAATTAAATATAAAAGGCACAATACCGACTTAAGGACAAGCAGACTGACTCTTCTTACTGACTATGTTTTGAACCATTCCTGTGACACTAGGTATAAATGTCGATGCTTCACTTCACGTTTACTGTATCCCTTGGACCTTCTTATTGACGATGAAACACAGAAAATGCATCGGAATTAAATACAAAAGGCACAATGCCGAGTTAAGTACAAGAACACTGACTCTTCCTACTGTCTATGGTTTGAACCATTCCTGAGACATTAGTTATAGGTTCCGATGCTTCACTTCATGTTTACTGTATCCCTTGTACCTTCTTATTGACGATGAAACACAGAAATTGCATCCGAATTAAATACAAATGGCACGAAGCCGACTCAAGTACATGAAGACCGACTCTTCTTATTGACAATGATTTCAACCATTCCTGTGACACTAGTTATAGATTCCGATGCTTCACTTCAGGTTTACTGTATCCTTTGGACATTCTTATTGACGATGAAACAAAGAAATTGCATCGGAATTAAATACAAATGCACAATGCCGACTTAAGTACAAGAAGACTGACTCTTCTTACTGACTATGATTTGAACCATTCCTGTGACACTAGTTAAGGACTCCGATGCATCACTTCAGGTTTACTGTATCCCTTGGACCTCCTTATTGACGATGAAACACAGAAATTGCTTCGGAATTAAATACAAAAGGCAAAATGCCGACTTCTGTACACGAACACTGACTCTTCTTACTTTCTATGTTTCGAACCATTCCTGTGACACTAGCTATAGATTCCGATGCTCCACTCCAGGTTTACTGTATCCGTTGGACCTTCTTATTGATGATGAAACACAGAAATTGCATCGTATTTAAATACAAAGGGCACAATGCCGACTTAAGGAAAAGAAGACTCACTCTTCCGACTGTCTATGTTTTGAACCATTTCTGTGACACTAGTTATAGAGTCCGATGCATCACTTCAGGTTTACTGTATCCCTTGGACATTCTTATTGACGATGAATCACAGAAATTGCATCGGAATTAAATACAAAAGGCACAATGCCGACTTAAGTACAAGAAGACTCACACTTCTAACTGTCTATATTTTGAACCATTCCAGTGACACTAGTTATAGATTCCGATGCTTCACTTCAGGTTTACTGTATCCCTCTGACATTCTTATTGACGATGAAACACAGAAATTGCATCGGAATTAAATAGAAAAGGCACAATGCCGACTTATGTACAAGAAGACTGACTCTTCTTACTGACTTTGTTTTGAACCATTAGTGTGACACTAGTTATAGATTCCGTTGCTTCACTTCAGGTTTACTGTATCGCTTGGACCTTCTTATTGACGATGAAACACAGAAATTGCATCGGAATTAAATACAAGAGGCACAATGCCGACTTACGTACAAGAAGACTGACTCTTCTTACTGTCTATGTTTTGAACCATTCCTGTGACACTAGTTATAGATTCCGATGCTTTACTCCAGTTTTACTGTATCCCTTGGACCATCTTTTAGACGATGAAACACAGCAAAGGCATCGGAGTTAAATACAAAAGGCACAATGCCGACATAAGTACAAGAAGACTGACTCTACTTACTGTCTATGTTTTGAACCATTCCATGGACACTAGTTATAGATTCCGATGCACCACTCCAGGTTTACTGTATCCCTTGGACCTTGTTATTCACGATGAAACACAGAAATTGCATCGGAATTAAATAGAAAACGCACAATGCCGACTTAAGTTCAAGAAGACTGACTCTTCTTACTGACTATGTTTTGAACCATTCCTGTGACACTAGTTATAGATTCCGATGCTTCACTTCAGGTTTCCTGTATCCCTTGGACCTTATTATTGACGATGAATCACAGAAATTGCATCGGAATTAGATACAAAAGGCACAATGCCGACTTAAGTACAAGAAGACTCACACTTCTAACTGTCTATATTTTGAACCATTCCAGTGACACTAGTTATAGATTCCGATGCTTCACTTCAGGTTTACTGTATCCCTCTGACCTTCTTATTGACGATGAAACACAGAAATTGCATCGGAATTAAATAGAAACGGCACAATGCCGACTTATGTACAAGAAGACTGACTCTTCGTACTGTCTATGTTTTGAACCAATCCTGTGACACTAGTTGTAGATTCCGATGCTTCACTTCAGGTTTACTGTATCCCTTAGACCTTCTTATTGACGATGAAACACAGAAATTGCGTCGGAATTAAATACAAAAGGCACAATGCCGAGTTAAGTACAAGAACACTGACTCTTCCTACTGTCTATGGTTTGAACCATTCCTGTGACATTAGTTATAGGTTCCGATGCTTCACTTCATGTTTACTGTATCCCTTGTACCTTCGTATTGACGATGAAACAAAGAAATTGCATCGGAATTAAATACAAATGCACAATGCCGACTTAAGTACAAGAAGACTGACTCTTCTTACTGACTATGCTTTGAACCATTCCTGTGACACTAGTTAAGGACTCCGATGCTTCAATTCAGGTTTACTGTATCCCTTGGACCTTCTTATTGACGATGAAACACAGAAATTGCATCGGAATTAAATACAAAAGGCAAAATGCCGACTTAGGTACACGAACACTGACTCTTCTTACTTTCTATGTTTCGAACCATTCCTGTGACACTAGCTATAGATTCCGATGCTCCACTCCAGGTTTACTGTATCCGTTGGACCTTCTTATTGACGATGAAACACAGATATTGCATCGGAATTGAATACAAAAGGCTCAATGCTGACTTAAGTACAAGAACACTGACTCTTCTTACTGTCTATGTTTGAACCATTCCTTTGACACTAGTTATAGATTCCGATGCCTCACTTCAGGTTTACTGTATCCCTCTGACCTTCTTATTGACGGTGAAACACAGAAATTGCATCGGAATTAAATACGAAAGGCACAATGCCGACTTAAGTGCACGAGGACTGACTCTTCTTACTGTCTATGTTTTGAACCATTCCTGAGACACTAGTTATAGATTCCGATGCTACACTCCAGGTTTACCGTATCATTTGGACCTTCTTATTGACGATGAAACACAGAAATTGCATCTGAATTAAATACAAAAGGCACAATGCCGACTTAAGTACAAGAAGACTGACTCTTCTTACTGTCTATCTTTTGAACCAATCCAGTGACACTAGTTATAGATTCCGATGCTTCACTTCAGGTTTACTGAACCCCATGGCCCATCTTATTGACGATGAAACACAGAAATTGCATCGGAATTAAATACAAAAGGCACTATGCCGACTTAAGTACAAGAAGACTGACTTTTCTCACTGCCTATGTTTTGAACCATTACTGTGACTCTAGTTATAGATTCCGATGCTTCACTCCAGGTTAACTGTATCCCTTGGACATTCTTATTGACGATGAAACACAGAAATTGCATCGGAATTAAATACAAAAGGCACATTGCCGAATTAAGTACAAGTAGACTGACTCTTCTTACTGACTATGTTTGAACCATTCCTGTGACATTAGTTATAGATTCCGATGCTTCACTTCAGGTTTACTGTATCCCTCTGACCTTCTTATTGACGATGAAACACAGAAATTGAATCGGAATTAAATACAAAAAGCACATTGCCGACTTAAGTACAAGAACACTGACTCTTCCTACAGTCTATGTTTTGAACCATTCCTGTGACACTAGTTATAGATTCCGATGTTTCACTTCAGGTTTACC
This sequence comes from Schistocerca piceifrons, assembly GCF_021461385.2. Lineage (NCBI taxonomy): Eukaryota > Metazoa > Arthropoda > Insecta > Orthoptera > Acrididae > Schistocerca > Schistocerca piceifrons. The sequence continues at coordinate 210,580 of NW_025728412.1, forward strand.
GTATCCCTTGTACGTTCGTATTGACGATGAAACACAGATATTGCATCGGAATTAAATACAAAAGGCACAATGCCGACTTAAGTACATGAAGACCGACTCTTCTTATTGACAATGATTTGCACCATTCCTGTGACACTAGTTACAGATTCCGATGCTTCACTTCCGGTTTACTGTATCCCTCTGACCTTCTAATTGACGATGAAACACAGACATTGCATCGGAATTAAATACAAAAGCTCAATGCCGACTTAAGAACAAGAAGACTGACTCTTCTTACTGTCTATGTTTGAACCATTCCTGTGACACTAGTTATAGATTCCGATGCATCACTTCAGGTGAACTGTATCCCTCTGACCTTCTTATTGACGGTGAAGCACAGAAAATGAATCGGAATTAAATTCGAAGGGCACAATGCCGACTTAAGTACACGATGACTGACTCTTCTTACTGTCTATGCTTTGAACCATTCATGGGACACTAGTTATAGATTCCGATGCAACACTCCAGGTTTACCATATCATTTGGACCTTCTTATTGACGATGAAACACAGAAATTGCATCGGAATTAAATACAAAAGGCATAATGCCGACTTAAGTACAAGAAGACTGACTCTTCTTACTGTCTATGTTTTGAACCATTCCTGTGACACTAATTATAGATTCCGATGCTTCACTCCTGGCTTACTGTATCCCTTGGACCTTCTAATTGACGATGAAACACAGAAATAGCATCGGAATTAAATACAAAAGGCACAATGCCTACTTAAGCACAAGAAGACTCACTCTTCTTACTGACTACGTTTTGAACCATACCTGTGACACTAGCTATAGATTCCGATGCTTCACTTCAGGTTTACTGTATCCCTCTGAGTTTCTTATTGCCGATGAAACACTGAAATGGCATCGGAGTTAAATACAAAAGGCACAATGCCGACTTAAGTACAAGAAGACTGACTCTTCTTACTGTCTATGATTTGAACCATTCCATTGACACCAGTTATAGATTCCGATGCTTCACTAAAGGTTTACTGTATCCCTTGGACCTTGTTATTGACGATGAAACACAGAAATTGCATCGGAATGAAATTGAAAAGCCACAATGCCGACTTCAGTACTAGAAGACTGACTCTTCTTACTGACTATGTTTTGAACCATTCCTGTGACACTAGTTATATATTCCGATGCTTCACTTCAGGTTTGCTGTATCCCTTGGACCTTCTTATTGACGATGAAACACAGAAATTGCATCGGAATTAAATACAAAAGGCAAAATTCCGGCTTAAGTACACGAAGACTGACTCTGCTTACTGTCTATGTTTTGAACCATTCCTGTGACACTAGTTATAGATTCCGATGCTTCACTCCAGGTTTACTGTATCCCTCTTACCTTCTTTTTGACGATGAAACACAGAAATTGCATCGGAATTAAATACAAAAGGCACAATGCCGACTTAAGGACAAGAAGACTGACTCTTCTTACTGACTTTGTTTTGAACCATTCCTGTGACACTAGTTATAGATTCCGATGCTTCACTTCAGGTATATTGTATCCCTCTGACCTTCTTATTGACGATGAATCACAGAAATTGCACCGGAATTAAATAGAAAAGGCACAATTGCGACTTAAGTAACAAGAAGACTGACTCTTCTTACTGCCTATGTTTTGAACCATTCCTGTGACACTAGTTATAGATACCGATGCTTCACTCCAGGTTTACTGTATCCCTTGGACCTTCTTATTGACGATGAAACACAGAAATTTCATCGGAATTAAATTGAAAAGGCACAATGCCGACTTAAGTACAAGTAGACTGACTCCTCTTACTGACTGTGTTTGAACCATTCCTGTGACACTAGTCATAGATTCCGATGCTTCACTTCAGAATTACAGTATACATTGGACCTTCTTATTGACGATCAAACACAGAAATTGCATCGGAATAAAATCCAAAAGGCACAATGCCGACTTACGTACAAGAAGACTGACTCTTCCCACTGTCTATGCTTTGAACCATTCCTGTGACACTAGTTTTGGATTCCGATGCTTCACTTGAGGTTTACTCTATCCCTCTGACCTTATTGCCGATGAAACACAGAAATTGCATAGGAATTAAATACAAAAGGCACAATGCCGACTTAAGGACAAGAAGACTGACTCTTCTTACAGACTATGTTTTGAAACATTCCTGTGACACTAGTTATAGATTCCGATGCTTCACTTCAGGTTTACTGTATCCCCCTTACCTTCTTTTTGACGATGAAACACAGAAATTGCATCGGAATTAAATACAAAAGCCACAATGCCGACATAAGTACAAGAAGAGTGACTCTTCGTACTGTCTATGTTTAGACCATTCCTGTGACACTAGTTATAGATTCCGATGCTTCACTTCAGGTTTACTGTTTCCCTTGGACCATCGTATTGACGATGAAACACAGAAATTGCATCGTAATTAAATACAAAAGGCACAATGCCGACTTATGTACAAGAAGACTGACTCTTCTTACTGTCTACGTTTGAACCATTCCGGTGACACTAGTTATAGATTCCGATGCTTCACTTCAGGTTTACTGTATCCCTCTGACCTTCTTATTGACGGTGAAACACACAAATTGCATCGGAATTAAATATGAAGGGCACAATGCCGACTTAAGTACAAGAAGACTGACTCTTCTTACTGACTAAGTTTTAAACCATTCTTGTGACACTAGTTATAGATTCCGATGCTTCACTTCAGGTTTACTGTATCCCTCTGACCTTCTTAATTACGATGAAACACAGAAATTGCATCGGAATTAAATAGAAAAGGCACAATGCCGACTTAAGTACAAGAACAGTGACTCTTCCTACTGTCTATGATTTGAAACATTCCTGTGAAACTAGTTTTAGATTCCGACGCTTCACTTCAGGTTTACTGTATCCCTTGTACCTTCTTATTGACGATGAAACACTGAAATTGCTTCGGAATTAAATACAAAAGGCACAATGCCGTCTTAAGTACAAGAAAACTGACTCTTCTTACTGTCTATGTTTTGAACCTATCCTGTGACACTAGTTGTAGATTCCGAAGCTTCACTTCAGGTTTACTGTATCCCTTGGACCTTCTTATTGACGATGAAACACAGAAATTCCATCGGAATTAAATACAAAAAGCACAATGCCGACTTAAGTACAAGAACAGTGACTCTTCCTACTGTCTATGATTTGAAACATTCCTGTGACACTAGTTTTAGATTCCGACGTTTCACCTCAGGTTTACTGTATCCCTTGTACCTTCTTATTGACGATGAAACACTGAAATTGCATCGGAATTAAATACAAAAGGCACAATGCCGTCTTAAGTACTAGAAAACTGACTCTTCTTACTGTCTATGTTTTGAACCTATCCTGTGACACTAGTTGTAGATTCCGATGCTTCACTTTAGGTTTACTGTATCCCTTGGACCTTCTTATTGACGATGAAGCACAGAAACAGCATCGGAATTAAATACAAAAGGCACAATGCCGACTTAAGTACCAGAACATTGTCTCTTCCTACTGTCTATGTTTTGAACCATTCCTGTGACACTAGTTATAGATTCCGATGCTTCACTTCAGGTTTACTGTATCCCTTTGACCTTCTTATTGACGATGAAACACAGAAATTGCATCGGAATTAAATACAAAAGGCATAGTGCCGACTTAAGTACAAGAAGACTGACTCTTCTTACTGTCTATGTTTTGAACCGTTCCTGTGACACTAGGTATAGATTCCGATGTTTCACTCCAGGTTTACTGTATCCCTTCTACCATCTTATTGACGATGAAACACACAAATTGCATCGGAATCAAATACAAAAGGCACAAGGCCGACTTAAGTACAAGAACAGTGACTCTTCCTACTGTCTATGATTTGAAACATTCCTGTGACACTAGTTTTAGATTCCGACGCTTCACTTCAGGTTTACTGTATCACTTGTACCTTCTTATTGACGATGAAACACAGAAATTGCATCGGAATTAAATACAAAAGGCACAATGCTGTCTTAAGTACATGAAGACCGACTCTTCTTATTGACAATTATTTGAGCCATTCCTGTGACACTAGTTATAGATTCCGATGCTTCACTTCAGGTTTACTGTATCCCTTGGACATTCTTATTGACGATGAAACACAGAAATTGCATCGGAATTAAATACAAAAGGCACAATGCCGACTTAAGTACAAGAAGACTTACTCTTCTTACAGTCTTGTTTGAACCATTCCTGTGTCACTAGTTATAGATTCCGATGCTTCACTTCAGGTTAACTGTATCCCTCTGACCTTCTTATTGACGGTGAAACACTGAAATTGCATCAGAATTAAATATGAAGGGCACAATGCCGACTTAAGTACAAGAAGACTGACTCTTCTTACTGACTATGTTTTAACCATTCCTGTGACACTAGTTATAGATTCCGATGCTTCACTTCAGGTTTACTGTATCCCTCTGACCTTCGTATTGACGATGAAACACAGAGAATGCATCGGAATTAAATAGAAAAGGCACAATGCCGACTTAAGTACAAGAAGACTGCCTCTTCTTACTGTCTATGTTTTGAACCAATCCTGTGACACTAGTTGTAGATTCCGATGCCTCACTTCAGGTTTACATTATCCCTTGGACCTTCTTATTGACGATGAAACACAGAAATTGCATCGGAATTAAATACAAAAGGCACAATGCCGACTTAAGTACAAGAACAGTGACTCTTCCCACTGTCTATGATTTGAAACATTACTGTGACACTAGTTTTAGATTCCGACGCTTCACTTCAGGTTTACTGTAGCCCTTGTACCTTCTTATTGACGATGAAACACTGAAATTGCATCGGAATTATATACAAAAGGCACAATGCCGTCTTAAGTACATGAAGACCGACTCTTCTTATTGACAATTATTTGAACCATTCCTGTGACACTAGTTATAGATTCCGATGCTTCAATTCAGGTTTACTGTATTACTTGGACACTCTTATTGACGATGAAGGACAGAAATTGAATCGGAATTTAATACGAAATGCACAATGCCGACTTAAGTACACGAAGACTGACTCTTCTTACTGTCAATGTTTTGAACCATTCCTGGGCCACTAGTTATAGATTCCGATGCTACACTCCAGGTTTACTGTATCCCTTGTACCTTCTTATTGACGATGAAGCACAGAAACTGCATCGGAATTAAATACAAAAGGCACAATGCCGACTTAAGTACCAGAACATTGACTCTTCCAACTGTCTATGCTTTGTATCATTCCTGTGACACTAGCTATAGATTGCGATGCTTCACTTCAGGTTTGCTGTATCCCTTGGACCTTCTTATTGACCATGAAACACAGAAATTGCATCGGAAGTAAATACAAAATGCAAAATCCCGGCATAAGTACACGAAGACTGACTCTTGTTACAATCTATGTTTTGAACCATTCCTGTGACACTAGTTATAGATTCCGATTCTTCCCTCCAGGTTTACTGTATCCCTTGGACCTTCTTATTGACGATGAAGCACAGAAATTGCACCGGAATTAAATACAAAAGGCACAATGCCGACTTAAGGACAAGAAGACTGACTCTTCTTGCTGACTTTGATTTGAACCATTCCTGTGTTACTAGTGATATATTCCGATGCCTCCCTTCAGGTTTATTGTATCCCTCTGACCTTCTTGTTGACGATGAATCACAGAAATTGCATCCGAATAAAATAGAAAAGCCACAATTTCGACTTAAAAACAAGAAGACTGACTCTTCTTACTGTCTATGTTTTGAACCATTCCTGTGACACTAGTTATAGATTCCGATGCTTCAGTCCAGTTTTACTATATCCCTTGCACATTCTTATTGACAATGAAACACAGAACTTGCATCGGAATTAAATAGAAAATGCACAAAGCCGACTTAAGTACAAGAAGACTGACTCTTCTTACTGACTATGTTTTAAACCATTCTTGTGACACTAGTTATAGATTCCGATGCTTCACTTCAGGTTTACTGTATACCTTGGACCTTCTTATTGACGATGAAACACAGAAATTGCATCGGAATTAAATACAAAAGGCAAAATGCCGACTTACGTACAAGAAGACTAGCTCTTCCTACTGTCTATGTTTTGAACCATTCCTGTGACACTACTTTTGGATTCGGATGCTTTACTTCAGGTTTACTGTATCCCTCTGACCTTCTTATTGACGATGAAAAACAGAAATTGCATCGGAATTTAATACAAAAGGCACAATGCCGACGTAAGTACAAGAAGACTGACTCTTCCTACAGTCTATGTTTTGTACCATTCCTGTGACACTTGTTATAGATTCCGATGCATCACTTCAGGTTTAGTGTATCCCTCTGACCTTATTGCCGATGAAACACAGAAATTGCACCGGAATTAAATACAAAAGGCACAATGCCGACATAAGTACAAGAAGACTATCTCTTCGTACTGTCTATGTTTTGACCATTCCTGTGACACTAGTTATAGATTCCGATGCTTCACTTCAGGTTTCCTGTTTCCCTTGGACCTTCTTATTGACGATGAAACACAGAAATTGCATCGGAATTAAATTCAAAAGGCACAATGCCGACTTTAGTATAAGAAGACTGACTCTTCCTACTGTCTACGTTTTAAACCATTTCTGTGACACTAGTTATAGAGTCCGATGATTCATTTCAGGTTTACTGTATACCTCTGACCTTCTTATTGACGATGAAACAGAAATAGCAACGGAAATAAATACAAAATGCACAATGCCGACTTAAGTACAAAAAAACTGACTCTTCTTATTGTCTACGTTTGAACCATTCCTGTGAGACTAGTTATAGATTCCGATGCTTCACTTCAGGTTTGCTGTATCCCTCTGACCTTCTTATTGACGGTGAAACACAGAAATTGCATCGGAATTAAATACGAAAGCACAATGCCGACATAAGTACAAGAAGACTGACTCTTCTTACTGACTATGATTTAAACCATTTCTGTGACACTAGTTATAGATTCCGATGCTTCACTTCAGGTTTACTGTATCCCTTGGTTATTCTTATTGACAATGAAACACAGAAATTGCATCGGAATTAAATGCAAATGGCACAATGCCGACTCAAGTACAAGGAGACTGACTCTTCTTACTTACTATGTTTTAATCTTTACTGTGATTCTAGTTATAGATTCCGGTGCTTCACTCCAGGTTTACTGTATCCCTTGGACCTTCTTATAGACGATGAAACACAGAAATTGCATCGGAATGAAATACAAAAGGCACAATGCCGACTTAGGGACAAGAAGTCTGACTCTTCTTACAGACTATGTTTTGAACCATTCCTGTGACACTAGTTATAGATTCCGATGCTTCACTTCAGGTTTACTGTATCCCTCTGACCTTCTTATTGACGATGAAACACAGAAATTCCATCGGAATTAAATACAAAAGCACAATGCCGACTTAAGTACAGGAAGACTGACTCTTCTTACTGTCTATGTTTGAACCATTCCTGTGACACTAGTTATAGATTCCGATGCTTCACTGCAGGTTTACTGTATCCCTCTGGCCTTCTTATTGACGGTGAAACACAGAAATTGCATCGGAATTAAATACGAAAGGCACAATGCCGACTTAACTACAAGAAGACTGACTCTTCTTTCTGTCTATGTTATGAACCATTCCAGTGACACTAGTTATAGATTCCGATGCTTCACTCCAGGTTTACTGTATCCCTTGGACCTTCTTATTGACGACGAAACACAGAAATTGCATCGGAATTAAATAGAAAGGGCACAATGCCGACTTAAGTACAAGAAGACTGACTCTTCTTACTGTCTACGTTTGAACCACTCCTGTGACGCTAGTTACAGATTCCGATGCTTCCCTTCAGGTTTACTGTATCCCTCTGACCTTCTAATTGACGGTGAAACACAGAAATTGCATCGGAATTAAATACGAAAGTCACAATACCGACAGAAGTACAAGAAGACTGACTCTTCTTACTGACTATGTTTGAACCAATCCTGTGACACTAGTTGTAGATTCCGATGCTTCACTTCAGGTTCACTGTATCCCTTGGACCTTCTTATTGACGATGAAACACAGAAATTGCATCGGAATTAAATACAAAAGGCACAATGCCGACTTAAGTACAAGAACAGTGACTCTTCCTACTGTCTAAGTTTTGAGACATTCCTGTGACACTAGTTATAGACTCCGACGCTTCACTTCAGGTTTACTGTATCCCTTGTACCTTCTTATTGACGATGAAACACAGAAATTGCGTCGCAATAAAATACAAAAGGCACAATGCCGACTTAAGGACAAGAAGACTGTCTCTTCTTACTGACTATGTTTTGAACCATTCCTGTGACACTAGTTATAGATTAGGATGCTTCACTTCAGGTTCAGTGTATCCCTCTGACCCTCTTATTTATAACGAAACACAGAAATTGCACCGGAATTAAATACAAAAGGCACAATGCCGACTTAAGTACAAGAAGACTGACTCTTCTTACTGTCTACGTTTTGAACCATTCCTGTGACACTAGTTATAGATTCCGATGTTTCACTCCAGGTTTACTGTATCCCTTGGACCCTCTTATTGACGATGAAACACTAAAATTGCATCGGAATTAAATACAAAAGGCACAATGCCGACTTAAGTACAAGAACAGTGACTCTTCCTACTGTCTATGATTTGAAACATTCCTGTGACACTAGTTTTAGATTCCAACGCTTCACTTCAGGTTTACTGTATCCCTTGTACCTTCTTATTGACGATGAAACACAGAAATTGAATCGGAATTAAATACAAAAGGCACAATGCCGTCTTAAGTACATGAGGACCGACTCTTAATACTGACTATGTTTTGAACCATTCCTGTTACTCTAGATATTGATTCCGATGCTTCACTTGAGGTTTACTGTATCCCTTGGACCTTCTTATTGACGATGAAACACAGAATTTGCATCGGAATTAAATACAAAAGGCACAATGCCGACTTAAGTACAAGAACAGTGACTCTTCCTACTGTCTATGATTTGAAACATTCCTGTGACACTAGTTTTAGATTCCGACGCTTCACTTCAGGTTTACTGTATCCCTTGTACCTTCTTATTGACGATGAAGCACAGAAACTGCATCGGAATTAAATACAAAAGGCACAATGCCGACTTAAGCACCACAACATTGACTCTTCGGACTGTCTATGTTTTGAATCATTCCTGTGACACTAGCTATAGATTCCGATGCTTCACTTCAGGTTTGCTGTATCCCTTGGACCATCTTATTGACCATGAAACACAGAAATTGCATCGGAAGTAAATACAAAATGCAAAATCCCGGCTTAAGTACACGAAGACTGTCTCTTCTTACTGTCTATGTTTTGAACCATTCCTGTGACACTAGTTATACATTCCGATTCTTCCCTCCAGGTTTACTGTATCCCTTGGACCTTCTTATTGACGATGAAGCACAGAAACTGCACCGGAATTAAATACAAAAGGCACAATGCCGACTTAAGGACAAGAAGACCGACTCTTCTTGCTGACTTTGATTTGAACCATTCCTGTGTTACTAGTGATATATTCCGATGCCTCCCTTCAGGTTTATTGTATCCCTCTGACCTTCTTATTGACGATGAATCACAGAAATAGCATCCGAATTAAATAGAAAAGCCACAATTTCGACTTAAGTACAAGAAGACTGACTCATCTTACTGTCTATGATTTGAACCATTCCTGCGACACTAGTTATAGATTCCGATGCTTCAGTCCAGGGTTACTATATCCCTTGGACATTCTTATTGACAATGAAACACAGAAATTGCATCGGAATTAAATAGAAAATGCACAAAGCCGACTTAAGTACAAGAAGACTGACTCTTCTTACTGACTATGTTTTAAACCATTCTTGTGACACTAGTTATAGATTCCGATGCTTCACTTCAGGTTTACTGTATACCTTGGACCTTCTTATTGACGATGAAACACAGAAATTGCATTGGAATTAAATACAAAAGGCAAAATGCCGGCTTACGTACAAGAAGACTAGCTCTTCCTACTGTCTATGTTTTGAACCATTCCTGTGACACTACTTTTGGATTCCGATGCTTTACTTCAGGTTTACTGTATCCCTCTGACCTTCTTATTGACGATGAAACACAGAAATTGCATCGGAATTTAATACAAAAGGCACAATGCCGACTTAAGTACAAGAAGACTGACTCTTCCTACAGTCTATTTTTTGTACCATTCCTGTGACACTAGTTATAGATTCCGATGCATCACTTCAGGTTTAGTGTATCCCTCTGACCTTATTGCCGATGAAACACAGAAATTGCATCGGAATTAAATACAAAAGGCACAATGCCGACTTAAAGACAAGAAGACTGACTCTTCTTACTGACTATGTTTTGAAACATTCCTGTGACACTAGTTATAGATTCCGATGCATCACTTCAGGTTTACTATATCCCTCTGACCTTCTTTTTGACGATGAAACTCAGACATTGCATCGGAATTAAATACAAAAGCCACAATGCCGACATAAGTACAAGAAGACTATCTCTTCGTACTGTCTATGTTTTGACCATTCCTGTGACACTAGTTATAGATTCCGATGCTTCACTTCAGGTTTACTGTTTCCCTTGGACCTTCTTATTGACGATGAAACACAGAAATTGCATCGGAATTAAATTCAAAAGGCACAATGCCGACTTTAGTATAAGAAGACTGACTCTTCTTACTGTCAATGTTTTGAACCATTCCTGGGCCACTAGTTATAGATTCCGATGCTACACTCCAGGTTCACTGTATCATTTGGACCTTCTTATTGACGATGAGACACAGAAATTGCATCGGAATTAAATACAAAAGGCACAATGCGACTTAAGAACAAGAAGACTAATTTTTCTTACTGACTTTGTTTTGAACCATTAGTGTGACACTAGTTATAGATTCCGATGCTTCACTTCAGGTTTACTGTATCCCTTGGACCTTCTTATTGACGATGAAACACAGAAATTGCATTGGAATTAAATACAAAATGCATAATGCCGACTTAAGTACAAGAAGACTGACTCATCTTACCGTTTATGTTTTGAACCATACCATTGACACTACTTATAGATTCCGATGCTTCACTCCAGGTTTACTGTATCCCTTGGACCTTCTTATTGACGATGAAACACAGAAATTGCATCGGAATTAAATACAAAAGGCACAATGCCGACTTAAGTACAAGAACAGTGACTCTTCCTACTGTCTAAGTTTTGAAACATTCCTGTGACACTAGTTATAGACTCCGACGCTTCACTTCAGGTTTACTGTATCCCTTGTACCTTCTTATTGACGATGAAACACAGAAATTGCATCGCAATTAAATACAAAAGGCACAATGCCGACTTAAGGACAAGAAGACTGACTCTTCTTACTGACTATGTTTTGAACCATTCCTGTGACACTAGTTATAGATTACGATGCTTCACTTCAGGTTCAGTGTATCCCTCTGACCCTCTTATTTACAATGAAACACAGAAATTGCACCGGAATTAAATACAAAAGGCACAATGCCGACTTAAGGACAAGAAGACTGACTCTTCTTGCTGACTTTGATTTGAACCATTCCTGTGTTACTAGTGATATATTCCGATGCCTCACTTCAGGTTTCTTGTATCCCTCTGACCTTCTTATTGACGATGAATCACAGAAATTGCATCGGAATTAAATAGAAAAGGCACAAATTCGACTTAAGTACACGAAGACTAACTCTTCTTACTGTCAATGTTTTGAACCATTCCTGGGCCACTAGTTATAGATTCCGATGCTACACTCCAGGTTTACTGTATCATTTGGACCTTCTTATTGACGATGAGACACAGAAATTGCATCGGAATTAAATACAAAAGGCACAATGCGACTTAAGAACAAGAAGACTAATTTTTCTTACTGACTTTGTTTTGAACCATTAGTGTGACACTAGTTATAGATTCCTATGCTTCACTTCAGGTTTACTGTATCCCTTGGACCTTCTTATTGACGATGAAACACAGAAATTGCATCGGAATTAAATACAAAATGCATAATGCCGACTTAAGTACAAGAAGACTGACTCTTCTTACTGTCTACGTTTTGAACCATTCCTATGACACTAGTTATAGATTCCGATGTTTCACTCCAGGTTTACTGTATCCCTTGGACCCTCTTATTGACGATGAAACACTAAAATTGCATTGGAATTAAATACAAAAGGCACAATGTCGACTTAAGTACAAGAACAGTGACTCTTCCTACTGTCTATGATTTGAAACATTCCTGTGACACTAGTTTTAGACTCCAACGCTTCACTTCAGGTTTACTGTATCCCTTGTACCTTCTTATTGACGATGAAACACAGAAATTGAATCGGAATTAAATACAAAAGGCACAATGCCGTCTTAAGTACATGAAGACCGACTCTTAATACTGACTATGTTTTGAACCATTCCTGTTACTCTAGATATTGATTCCGATGCTTCACTTGAGGTTTACTGTATCCCTTGGACCTTCTTATTGACGATGAAACACAGAATTTGCATCGGAATTAAATACAAAAGGCACAATGCCGACTTAAGTACATGAACAGTGACTCTTCCTACTGTCTATGATTTGAAACTTTCCTGTGACACTAGTTTTAGATTCCGACGCTTCACTTCAGGTTTACTGTATCCCTTGTACCTTCTTATTGACGATGAAGCACAGAAACTGCATCGGAATTAAATACAAAAGGCACAATGCCGACTTAAGCACCACAACATTGACTCTTCCGACTGTCTATGTTTTGAAACATTCCTGTGACACTAGCTATAGATTCCGATGCTTCACTTCAGGTTTGCTGTATCCCTTGGACCATCTTATTGACCATGAAACACAGAAATTGCATCGGAAGTAAATACAAAATGCAAAATCCCGGCTTAAGTACACGAAGACTGTCTCTTCTTACTGTCTATGTTTTGAACCATTCCTGTGACACTAGTTATACATTCCGATTCTTCCCTCCAGGTTTACTGTATCCCTTGGACCTTCTTATTGACGATGAAGCACAGAAATTGCACCGGAATTAAATACAAAAGGCACAATGCCGACTTAATGACAAGAAGACTGACTCTTCTTGCTGACTTTGATTTGAACCATTCCTGTGTTACTAGTGATATATTCCGATGCCTCCCTTCAGGTTTATTGTATCCCTCTGACCTTCTTATTGACGATGAATCACAGAATTTGCATCCGAATTAAATAGAAAAGCCACAATTTCGACTTATGTACAAGAAGACTGACTCTTCTTACTGTCTATGTTTTGAACCATTCCTGCGACACTAGTTATAGATTCCGATGCTTCAGTCCAGGATTACTATATCCCTTGGACATTCTTATTGACAATGAAACACAGAAATTGCATCGGAATTAAATAGAAAATGCACAAAGCCGACTTAAGTACAAAAAGACTGACTCTTCTTACTGACTATGCTTTGAACCATTCCTGTGACACTAGTTATAGATTCCGATGCTTCACTTCAGGTTTACTGTATACCTTGGACCTTCTTATTGACGATGAAACACAGAAATTGCATCGGAATTAAATACAAAAGGCAAAATGCCGACTTACGTACAAGAAGACTAGCTCATCCTACTGTCTATGTTTTGAACCATTCCTGTGACACTACTTTTGGATTCCGATGCTTTACTTCAGGTGTACTGTATCCCTCTGACCTTCTTATTGACGATGAAACACAGAAATTGCATCGGAATTTAATACAAAAGGCACAATGCCGACTTAAGTACAAGAAGACTGACTCTTCCTACAGTCTATGTTTTGTACCATTCCTGTGACACTAGTTATAGATTCCGATGGATCACTTCAGGTTTAGTGTATCCCTCTGACCTTATTGCCGATGAAACACAGAAATTGCATCGAAATTAAATACAAAAGGCACAATGCCGACTTAAGGACAAGAAGACTGACTCTTCTTACTGACTATGTTCTGAAACATTCCTGTGACACTAGTTATAGATTCCGATGCATCACTTCAGGTTTACTATATCCCTCTGACCTTCTTTTTGACGATCAAACACAGACATTGCATTGGAATTAAATACAAAAGCCACTATGCCGACATAACCACAAGAAGACTATCTCTTCGTACTGTCTATGTTTTGACCATTCCTGTGACACTAGTTATAGATTCCGATGCTTCACTTCAGGTTTACTGTTTCCCTTGGACATTCTTATTGACGATGAAACACAGAAATTGCATCGGAATTAAATTCAAAAGGCACAATGCCGACTTTAGTATAAGAACACTGACTCTTCCTACTGTCTACGTTTTGAACCATTTCTGTGACACTAGTTATACAGTCCGATGCTTCATTTCAGGTTTACTGTATACCTCTGACTTTCTTATTGACGATGAATCACAGAAATAGCAACGGAAATAAATACAAAATGCACAATGCCGACTTTAGTACAAAAAGACTGACTCTTCTTACTGTCTACGTTTGAACCATTCCTGTGACACTAGTTACAGATTCCGATGCTTCACTTCAGGTTTACTGTATCCCTCTGACCTTCTTATTGACGGTGAAACACAGAAATTGCATCGGAATTAAATACGAAAGCACAATGCCGACATAAGTACAAGAAGACTGACTCTTCTTACTGACTATGATTTAAACCAATCCTGTGACACTAGTTATAGATTCCGATGCTTCACTTCAGGTTTACTGTATCCCTTGGACATTCTTATTGACGATGAAACACAGAAATTGCATCGGAATTAAATGCAAATGGCACAATGCCGACTTAAGTACAAGGAGACTGACTCTTCTTACTGTCTATGTTTTGAATCATTTCTGTGATTCTAGTTATAGATTCCGGTGCTTCACTCCAGGTTTACTGTATCCCTTGGACCCTCTTATTGACGATGAAACACAGAAATTGCATCGGAATTAAATACAAAAGGCACAATGCCAACTTAAGGACAAGAAGGCTGACTCTTCTTACTGACTATGTTTTGAACCATTCCAGTGACACTAGTTATAGATTCCGATGCTTCACTCCAGGTTTACTGTATCCCTTGGACCTTCTTATTTACGACGAAACACAGAAATTGCATTGGAATTAAATAGAAAAGGCACAATGCCGACCTTAGTACACGAAGACTGACTCTTCTTACTGTCTACGTTTGAACCTTTCCTGTGACACTAGTTACAGATTCCGATGCTTCACTTCAGGTTTACTGTATCCCTCTGACCTTCTTATTGACGGTGAAACACAGAAATTGCATCGGAATTAAATACGAAAGGCACAATACCGACTTAAGTACAAGAAGACTGACTCTTCTTGCTGACTATGTTTGAACCCATCCTGTGACGCAAGTTGTATATTCCGATGCTTCACTTCAGGTTTACTGTATCCCTTGGACCTTCTTATTGACGATGAATCACAGAAATTGCATCGGAATTAAATACAAAAGGCACAATGCCGACTTAAGTACAAGAACAGTGACTCTTCCTACTGTCTGAGTTTTGAAACATTCCTGTGACACTAGTTATAGATTCCGACGCTTCACTTCAGGTTTACTGTATCCCTTGTACCTTCTTATTGACGATGAAACACAGAAATTGAATCGGAATTAAATACAAAAGGCACAATGCCGACTTAAGGACAAGAAGACTGACTCTTCTTACTGACTATGTTTTGAACCATTCCTGTGACACTAGTTATAGATTACGATGCTTCACTTCAGGTTCACTGTATCCCTCTGACCTTCTTATTGACAATGAAACAGAGAAATTGCATCGGAATTTAATTCAAAAGGCACAATGCCGACTTAAGTACAAAAAAACTGACTCTTCTTATTGTCTACGTTTGAACCATTCCTGTGAGACTAGTTATAGATTCCGATGCTTCACTTCAGGTTTGCTGTATCCCTCTGACCTTCTTATTGACGGTGAAACACAGAAATTGCATCGGAATTAAATACGAAAGCACAATGCCGACATAAGTACAAGAAGACTGACTCTTCTTACTGACTATGATTTAAACCATTTCTGTGACACTAGTTATAGATTCCGATGCTTCACTTCAGGTTTACTGTATCCCTTGGATATTCTTATTGACAATGAAACACAGAAATTGCATCGGAATTAAATGCAAATGGCACAATGCCGACTTAAGTACAAGGAGACTGACTCTTCTTACTAACTATGTTTTAATCTTTACTGTGATTCTAGTTATAGATTCCGGTGCTTCACTCCAGGTTTACTGTATCCCTTGGACCTTCTTATAGACGATGAAACACAGAAATTGCATCGGAATTAAATACAAAAGGCACAATGCCGACTTAGGGACAAGAAGTCTGACTCTTCTTACAGACTATGTTTTGAACCATTCCTGTGACACTAGTTATAGATTCCGATGCTTCACTTCAGGTTTACTGTATCCCTCTGACCTTCTTATTGACGATGAAACACAGAAATTCCATCGGAATTAAATACAAAAGCACAATGCCGACATAAGTACAGGAAGACTGACTCTTCTTACTGTCTATGTTTGA
Organism: Schistocerca piceifrons; assembly: GCF_021461385.2. NCBI lineage: Eukaryota > Metazoa > Arthropoda > Insecta > Orthoptera > Acrididae > Schistocerca > Schistocerca piceifrons. Next base: position 227,170 of record NW_025728412.1, read on the forward strand.
ACCATTCCTGTGACACTAGTTATAGATTCCGATGCTTCACTGCAGGTTTACTGTATCCCTCTGGCCTTCTTATTGACGGTGAAACACAGAAATTGCATCGGAATTAAATACGAAAGGCACAATGCCGACTTAACTACTAGAAGACTGACTCTTCTTTCTGTCTATGTTATGAACCATTCCAGTGACACTAGTTATAGATTCCGATGCTTCACTCCAGGTTTACTGTATCCCTTGGACCTTCTTATTGACGACGAAACACAGAAATTGCATCGGAATTAAATAGAAAAGGCACAATGCCGACTTAAGTACAAGAAGACTGACTCTTCTTACTGTCTACGTTTGAACCACTCCTGTGACGCTAGTTACAGATTCCGATGCTTCCCTTCAGGTTTACTGTATCCCTCTGACCTTCTAATTGACGGTGAAACACAGAAATTGCATCGGAATTAAATACGAAAGGCACAATACCGACAGAAGTACAAGAAGACTGACTCTTCTTACTGACTATGTTTGAACCAATCCTGTGACACTAGTTGTAGATTCCGATGCTTCACTTCAGGTTCACTGTATCCCTTGGACCTTCTTATTGACGATGAAACACAGAAATTGCATCGGAATTAAATACAAAAGGCACAATGCCGACTTAAGTACAAGAACAGTGACTCTTCCTACTGTCTAAGTTTTGAGACATTCCTGTGACACTAGTTATAGACTCCGACGCTTCACTTCAGGTTTACTGTATCCCTTGTACCTTCTTATTGACGATGAAACACAGAAATTGCGTCGCAATAAAATAGAAAAGGCACAATGCCGACTTAAGGACAAGAAGACTGACTCTTCTTACTGACTATGTTTTGAACCATTCCTGTGACACTAGTTATAGATTAGGATGCTTCACTTCAGGTTCAGTGTATCCCTCTGACCCTCTTATTTATAACGAAACACAGAAATTGCACCGGAATTAAATACAAAAGGCACAATGCCGACTTAAGTACAAGAAGACTGACTCTTCTTACTGTCTACGTTTTGAACCATTCCTGTGACACTAGTTATAGATTCCGATGTTTCACTCCAGGTTTACTGTATCCCTTGGACCCTCTTATTGACGATGAAACACTAAAATTGCATCGGAATTAAATACAAAAGGCACAATGCCGACTTAAGTACAAGAACAGTGACTCTTCCTACTGTCTATGATTTGAAACATTCCTGTGACACTAGTTTTAGATTCCAACGCTTCACTTCAGGTTTACTGTATCCCTTGTACCTTCTTATTGACGATGAAACACAGAAATTGAATCGGAATTAAATACAAAATGCACAATGCCGTCTTAAGTACATGAGGACCGACTCTTAATACTGACTATGTTTTGAACCATTCCTGTTACTCTAGATATTGATTCCGATGCTTCACTTGAGGTTTACTGTATCCCTTGGACCTTCTTATTGACGATGAAACACAGAATTTGCATCGGAATTAAATACAAAAGGCACAATGCCGACTTAAGTACAAGAACAGTGACTCTTCCTACTGTCTATGATTTGAAACATTCCTGTGACACTAGTTTTAGATTCCGACGCTTCACTTCAGGTTTACTGTATCCCTTGTACCTTCTTATTGACGATGAAGCACAGAAACTGCATCGGAATTAAATACAAAAGGCACAATGCCGACTTAAGTACAAGAACAGTGACTCTTCCTACTGTCTAAGTTTTGAAACATTCCTGTGACACTAGTTATAGATTCCGACGCTTCACTTCAGGTTTACTGTATCCCTTGTACCTTCTTATTGACGATGAAACACAGAAATTGAATCGGAATTAAATACAAAAGGCACAATGCCGACTTAAGGACAAGAAGACTGACTCTTCTTACTGACTATGTTTTGAACCATTCCTGTGACACTAGTTATAGATTACGATGCTTCACTTCAGGTTCACTGTATCCCTCTGACCTTCTTATTGACAATGAAACAGAGAAATTGCATCGGAATTTAATTCAAAAGGCACAATGCCGACTTAAGTACAAAAAAACTGACTCTTCTTATTGTCTACGTTTGAACCATTCCTGTGAGACTAGTTATAGATTCCGATGCTTCACTTCAGGTTTGCTGTATCCCTCTGACCTTCTTATTGACGGTGAAACACAGAAATTGCATCGGAATTAAATACGAAAGCACAATGCCGACATAAGTACAAGAAGACTGACTCTTCTTACTGACTATGATTTAAACCATTTCTGTGACACTAGTTATAGATTCCGATGCTTCACTTCAGGTTTACTGTATCCCTTGGATATTCTTATTGACAATGAAACACAGAAATTGCATCGGAATTAAATGCAAATGGCACAATGCCGACTTAAGTACAAGGAGACTGACTCTTCTTACTAACTATGTTTTAATCTTTACTGTGATTCTAGTTATAGATTCCGGTGCTTCACTCCAGGTTTACTGTATCCCTTGGACCTTCTTATAGACGATGAAACACAGAAATTGCATCGGAATTAAATACAAAAGGCACAATGCCGACTTAGGGACAAGAAGTCTGACTCTTCTTACAGACTATGTTTTGAACCATTCCTGTGACACTAGTTATAGATTCCGATGCTTCACTTCAGGTTTACTGTATCCCTCTGACCTTCTTATTGACGATGAAACACAGAAATTCCATCGGAATTAAATACAAAAGCACAATGCCGACTTAAGTACAGGAAGACTGACTCTTCTTACTGTCTATGTTTGAACCATTCCTGTGACACTAGTTATAGATTCCGATGCTTCACTGCAGGTTTACTGTATCCCTCTGGCCTTCTTATTGACGGTGAAACACAGAAATTGCATCGGAATTAAATACGAAAGGCACAATGCCGACTTAACTACAAGAAGACTGACTCTTCTTTCTGTCTATGTTATGAACCATTCCAGTGACACTAGTTATAGATTCCGATGCTTCACTCCAGGTTTACTGTATCCCTTGGACCTTCTTATTGACGACGAAACACAGAAATTGCATCGGAATTAAATAGAAAAGGCACAATGCCGACTTAAGTACAAGAAGACTGACTCTTCTTACTGTCTACGTTTGAACCACTCCTGTGACGCTAGTTACAGATTCCGATGCTTCCCTTCAGGTTTACTGTATCCCTCTGACCTTCTAATTGACGGTGAAACACAGAAATTGCATCGGAATTAAATACGAAAGGCACAATACCGACAGAAGTACAAGAAGACTGACTCTTCTTACTGACTATGTTTGAACCAATCCTGTGACACTAGTTGTAGATTCCGATGCTTCACTTCAGGTTCACTGTATCCCTTGGACCTTCTTATTGACGATGAAACACAGAAATTGCATCGGAATTAAATACAAAAGGCACAATGCCGACTTAAGTACAAGAACAGTGACTCTTCCTACTGTCTAAGTTTTGAGACATTTCTGTGACACTAGTTATAGACTCCGACGCTTCACTTCAGGTTTACTGTATCCCTTGTACCTTCTTATTGACGATGAAACACAGAAATTGCGTCGCAATAAAATACAAAAGGCACAATGCCGACTTAAGGACAAGAAGACTGACTCTTCTTACTGACTATGTTTTGAACCATTCCTGTGACACTAGTTATAGATTAGGATGCTTCACTTCAGGTTCAGTGTATCCCTCTGACCCTCTTATTTATAACGAAACACAGAAATTGCACCGGAATTAAATACAAAAGGCACAATGCCGACTTAAGTACAAGAAGACTGACTCTTCTTACTGTCTACGTTTTGAACCATTCCTGTGACACTAGTTATAGATTCCGATGTTTCACTCCAGGTTTACTGTATCCCTTGGACCCTCTTATTGACGATGAAACACTAAAATTGCATCGGAATTAAATACAAAAGGCACAATGCCGACTTAAGTACAAGAACAGTGACTCTTCCTACTGTCTATGATTTGAAACATTCCTGTGACACTAGTTTTAGATTCCAACGCTTCACTTCAGGTTTACTGTATCCCTTGTACCTTCTTATTGACGATGAAACACAGAAATTGAATCGGAATTAAATACAAAAGGCACAATGCCGTCTTAAGTACATGAGGACCGACTCTTAATACTGACTATGTTTTGAACCATTCCTGTTACTCTAGATATTGATTCCGATGCTTCACTTGAGGTTTACTGTATCCCTTGGACCTTCTTATTGACGATGAAACACAGAATTTGCATCGGAATTAAATACAAAAGGCACAATGCCGACTTAAGTACAAGAACAGTGACTCTTCCTACTGTCTATGATTTGAAACATTCCTGTGACACTAGTTTTAGATTCCGACGCTTCACTTCAGGTTTACTGTATCCCTTGTACCTTCTTATTGACGATGAAGCACAGAAACTGCATCGGAATTAAATACAAAAGGCACAATGCCGACTTAAGCACCACAACATTGACTCTTCGGACTGTCTATGTTTTGAATCATTCCTGTGACACTAGCTATAGATTCCGATGCTTCACTTCAGGTTTGCTGTATCCCTTGGACCATCTTATTGACCATGAAACACAGAAATTGCATCGGAAGTAAATACAAAATGCAAAATCCCGGCTTAAGTACACGAAGACTGTCTCTTCTTACTGTCTATGTTTTGAACCATTCCTGTGACACTAGTTATACATTCCGATTCTTCCCTCCAGGTTTACTGTATCCCTTGGACCTTCTTATTGACGATGAAGCACAGAAATTGCACCGGAATTAAATACAAAAGGCACAATGCCGACTTAAGGACAAGAAGACCGACTCTTCTTGCTGACTTTGATTTGAACCATTCCTGTGTTACTAGTGATATATTCCGATGCCTCCCTTCAGGTTTATTGTATCCCTCTGACCTTCTTATTGACGATGAATCACAGAAATAGCATCCGAATTAAATAGAAAAGCCACAATTTCGACTTAAGTACAAGAAGACTGACTCATCTTACTGTCTATGATTTGAACCATTCCTGCGACACTAGTTATAGATTCCGATGCTTCAGTCCAGGGTTACTATATCCCTTGGACATTCTTATTGACAATGAAACACAGAAATTGCATCGGAATTAAATAGAAAATGCACAAAGCCGACTTAAGTACAAGAAGACTGACTCTTCTTACTGACTATGTTTTAAACCATTCTTGTGACACTAGTTATAGATTCCGATGCTTCACTTCAGGTTTACTGTATACCTTGGACCTTCTTATTGACGATGAAACACAGAAATTGCATTGGAATTAAATACAAAAGGCAAAATGCCGGCTTACGTACAAGAAGACTAGCTCTTCCTACTGTCTATGTTTTGAACCATTCCTGTGACACTACTTTTGGATTCCGATGCTTTACTTCAGGTTTACTGTATCCCTCTGACCTTCTTATTGACGATGAAACACAGAAATTGCATCGGAATTTAATACAAAAGGCACAATGCCGACTTAAGTACAAGAAGACTGACTCTTCCTACAGTCTATGTTTTGTACCATTCCTGTGACACTAGTTATAGATTCCGATGCATCACTTCAGGTTTAGTGTATCCCTCTGACCTTATTGCCGATGAAACACAGAAATTGCATCGGAATTAAATACAAAAGGCACAATGCCGACTTAAAGACAAGAAGACTGACTCTTCTTACTGACTATGTTTTGAAACATTCCTGTGACACTAGTTATAGATTCCGATGCATCACTTCAGGTTTACTATATCCCTCTGACCTTCTTTTTGACGATGAAACTCAGACATTGCATCGGAATTAAATACAAAAGCCACAATGCCGACATAAGTACAAGAAGACTATCTCTTCGTACTGTCTATGTTTTGACCATTCCTGTGACACTAGTTATAGATTCCGATGCTTCACTTCAGGTTTACTGTTTCCCTTGGACCTTCTTATTGACGATGAAACACAGAAATTGCATCGGAATTAAATTCAAAAGGCACAATGCCGACTTTAGTATAAGAAGACTGGCTCTTCCTACTGTCTACGTTTTGAACCATTTCTGTGACACTAGTTATAGAGTCCGATGCTTCATTTCAGGTTTACTGTATACCTCTGACCTTCTTATTGACGATGAAACAGAAATAGCAACGGAAATAAATACAAAATGCACAATGCCGACTTAAGTACAAAAAAACTGACTCTTCTTATTGTCTACGTTTGAACCATTCCTGTGAGACTAGTTATAGATTCCGATGCTTCACTTCAGGTTTGCTGTATCCCTCTGACCTTCTTATTGACGGTGAAACACAGAAATTGCATCGGAATTAAATACGAAAGCACAATGCCGACATAAGTACAAGAAGACTGACTCTTCTTACTGACTATGATTTAAACCATTTCTGTGACACTAGTTATAGATTCCGATGCTTCACTTCAGGTTTACTGTATCCCTTGGACCTTCTTATTGACGACGAAACACAGAAATTGCATCGGAATTAAATAGAAAAGGCACAATGCCGACTTAAGTACAAGAAGACTGACTCTTCTTACTGTCAATGTTTTGAACCATTCCTGGGCCACTAGTTATAGATTCCGATGCTACACTCCAGGTTCACTGTATCATTTGGACCTTCTTATTGACGATGAGACACAGAAATTGCATCGGAATTAAATACAAAAGGCACAATGCGACTTAAGAACAAGAAGACTAATTTTTCTTACTGACTTTGTTTTGAACCATTAGTGTGACACTAGTTATAGATTCCGATGCTTCACTTCAGGTTTACTGTATCCCTTGGACCTTCTTATTGACGATGAAACACAGAAATTGCATTGGAATTAAATACAAAATGCATAATGCCGACTTAAGTACAAGAAGACTGACTCATCTTACCGTTTATGTTTTGAACCATACCATTGACACTACTTATAGATTCCGATGCTTCACTCCAGGTTTACTGTATCCCTTGGACCTTCTTATTGACGATGAAACACAGAAATTGCATCGGAATTAAATACAAAAGGCACAATGCCGACTTAAGTACAAGAACAGTGACTCTTCCTACTGTCTAAGTTTTGAAACATTCCTGTGACACTAGTTATAGACTCCGACGCTTCACTTCAGGTTTACTGTATCCCTTGTACCTTCTTATTGACGATGAAACACAGAAATTGCATCGCAATTAAATACAAAAGGCACAATGCCGACTTAAGGACAAGAAGACTGACTCTTCTTACTGACTATGTTTTGAACCATTCCTGTGACACTAGTTATAGATTACGATGCTTCACTTCAGGTTCAGTGTATCCCTCTGACCCTCTTATTTACAATGAAACACAGAAATTGCACCGGAATTAAATACAAAAGGCACAATGCCGACTTAAGGACAAGAAGACTGACTCTTCTTGCTGACTTTGATTTGAACCATTCCTGTGTTACTAGTGATATATTCCGATGCCTCACTTCAGGTTTCTTGTATCCCTCTGACCTTCTTATTGACGATGAATCACAGAAATTGCATCGGAATTAAATAGAAAAGGCACAAATTCGACTTAAGTACACGAAGACTAACTCTTCTTACTGTCAATGTTTTGAACCATTCCTGGGCCACTAGTTATAGATTCCGATGCTACACTCCAGGTTTACTGTATCATTTGGACCTTCTTATTGACGATGAGACACAGAAATTGCATCGGAATTAAATACAAAAGGCACAATGCGACTTAAGAACAAGAAGACTAATTTTTCTTACTGACTTTGTTTTGAACCATTAGTGTGACACTAGTTATAGATTCCTATGCTTCACTTCAGGTTTACTGTATCCCTTGGACCTTCTTATTGACGATGAAACACAGAAATTGCATCGGAATTAAATACAAAATGCATAATGCCGACTTAAGTACAAGAAGACTGACTCTTCTTACTGTCTACGTTTTGAACCATTCCTGTGACACTAGTTATAGATTCCGATGTTTCACTCCAGGTTTACTGTATCCCTTGGACCCTCTTATTGACGATGAAACACTAAAATTGCATCGGAATTAAATACGAAAGGCACAATGCCGACTTAAGTACAAGAACAGTGACTCTTCCTACTGTCTATGATTTGAAACATTCCTGTGACACTAGTTTTAGACTCCAACGCTTCACTTCAGGTTTACTGTATCCCTTGTACCTTCTTATTGACGATGAAACACAGAAATTGAATCGGAATTAAATACAAAAGGCACAATGCCGTCTTAAGTACATGAAGACCGACTCTTAATACTGACTATGTTTTGAACCATTCCTGTTACTCTAGATATTGATTCCGATGCTTCACTTGAGGTTTACTGTATCCCTTGGACCTTCTTATTGACGATGAAACACAGAATTTGCATCGGAATTAAATACAAAAGGCACAATGCCGACTTAAGTACATGAACAGTGACTCTTCCTACTGTCTATGATTTGAAACATTCCTGTGACACTAGTTTTAGATTCCGACGCTTCACTTCAGGTTTACTGTATCCCTTGTACCTTCTTATTGACGATGAAGCACAGAAACTGCATCGGAATTAAATACAAAAGGCACAATGCCGACTTAAGCACCACAACATTGACTCTTCCGACTGTCTATGTTTTGAAACATTCCTGTGACACTAGCTATAGATTCCGATGCTTCACTTCAGGTTTGCTGTATCCCTTGGACCATCTTATTGACCATGAAACACAGAAATTGCATCGGAAGTAAATACAAAATGCAAAATCCCGGCTTAAGTACACGAAGACTGTCTCTTCTTACTGTCTATGTTTTGAACCATTCCTGTGACACTAGTTATACATTCCGATTCTTCCCTCCAGGTTTACTGTATCCCTTGGACCTTCTTATTGACGATGAAGCACAGAAATTGCACCGGAATTAAATACAAAAGGCACAATGCCGACTTAATGACAAGAAGACTGACTCTTCTTGCTGACTTTGATTTGAACCATTCCTGTGTTACTAGTGATATATTCCGATGCCTCCCTTCAGGTTTATTGTATCCCTCTGACCTTCTTATTGACGATGAATCACAGAAATTGCATCCGAATTAAATAGAAAAGCCACAATTTCGACTTATGTACAAGAAGACTGACTCTTCTTACTGTCTATGTTTTGAACCATTCCTGCGACACTAGTTATAGATTCCGATGCTTCAGTCCAGGATTACTATATCCCTTGGACATTCTTATTGACAATGAAACACAGAAATTGCATCGGAATTAAATAGAAAATGCACAAAGCCGACTTAAGTACAAAAAGACTGACTCTTCTTACTGACTATGCTTTGAACCATTCCTGTGACACTAGTTATAGATTCCGATGCTTCACTTCAGGTTTACTGTATACCTTGGACCTTCTTATTGACGATGAAACACAGAAATTGCATCGGAATTAAATACAAAAGGCAAAATGCTGACTTACGTACAAGAAGACTAGCTCATCCTACTGTCTATGTTTTGAACCATTCCTGTGACACTACTTTTAGATTCCGATGCTTTACTTCAGGTGTACTGTATCCCTCTGACCTTCTTATTGACGATGAAACACAGAAATTGCATCGGAATTTAATACAAAAGGCACAATGCCGACTTAAGTACAAGAAGACTGACTCTTCCTACAGTCTATGTTTTGTACCATTCCTGTGACACTAGTTATAGATTCCGATGGATCACTTCAGGTTTAGTGTATCCCTCTGACCTTATTGCCGATGAAACACAGAAATTGCATCGAAATTAAATACAAAAGGCACAATGCCGACTTAAGGACAAGAAGACTGACTCTTCTTACTGACTATGTTCTGAAACATTCCTGTGACACTAGTTATAGATTCCGATGCATCACTTCAGGTTTACTATATCCCTCTGACCTTCTTTTTGACGATCAAACACAGACATTGCATTGGAATTAAATACAAAAGCCACTATGCCGACATAACCACAAGAAGACTATCTCTTCGTACTGTCTATGTTTTGACCATTCCTGTGACACTAGTTATAGATTCCGATGCTTCACTTCAGGTTTACTGTTTCCCTTGGACATTCTTATTGACGATGAAACACAGAAATTGCATCGGAATTAAATTCAAAAGGCACAATGCCGACTTTAGTATAAGAACACTGACTCTTCCTACTGTCTACGTTTTGAACCATTTCTGTGACACTAGTTATACAGTCCGATGCTTCATTTCAGGTTTACTGTATACCTCTGACTTTCTTATTGACGATGAATCACAGAAATAGCAACGGAAATAAATACAAAATGCACAATGCCGACTTTAGTACAAAAAGACTGACTCTTCTTACTGTCTACGTTTGAACCATTCCTGTGACACTAGTTACAGATTCCGATGCTTCACTTCAGGTTTACTGTATCCCTCTGACCTTCTTATTGACGGTGAAACACAGAAATTGCATCGGAATTAAATACGAAAGCACAATGCCGACATAAGTACAAGAAGACTGACTCTTCTTACTGACTATGATTTAAACCAATCCTGTGACACTAGTTATAGATTCCGATGCTTCACTTCAGGTTTACTGTATCCCTTGGACATTCTTATTGACGATGAAACACAGAAATTGCATCGGAATTAAATGCAAATGGCACAATGCCGACTTAAGTACAAGGAGACTGACTCTTCTTACTGTCTATGTTTTGAATCATTACTGTGATTCTAGTTATAGATTCCGGTGCTTCACTCCAGGTTTACTGTATCCCTTGGACCCTCTTATTGACGATGAAACACAGAAATTGCATCGGAATTAAATACAAAAGGCACAATGCCAACTTAAGGACAAGAAGGCTGACTCTTCTTACTGACTATGTTTTGAACCATTCCAGTGACACTAGTTATAGATTCCGATGCTTCACTCCAGGTTTACTGTATCCCTTGGACCTTCTTATTTACGACTAAACACAGAAATTGCATTGGAATTAAATAGAAAAGGCACAATGCCGACCTTAGTACAAGAAGACTGACTCTTCTTACTGTCTACGTTTGAACCTTTCCTGTGACACTAGTTACAGATTCCGATGCTTCACTTCAGGTTTACTGTATCCCTCTGACCTTCTTATTGACGGTGAAACACAGAAATTGCATCGGAATTAAATACGAAAGGCACAATACCGACTTAAGTACAAGAAGACTGACTCTTCTTACTGACTATGTTTGAACCCATCCTGTGACGCAAGTTGTATATTCCGATGCTTCACTTCAGGTTTACTGTATCCCTTGGACCTTCTTATTGACGATGAATCACAGAAATTGCATCGGAATTAAATACAAAAGGCACAATGCCGACTTAAGTACAAGAACAGTGACTCTTCCTACTGTCTAAGTTTTGAAACATTCCTGTGACACTAGTTATAGATTCCGACGCTTCACTTCAGGTTTACTGTATCCCTTGTACCTTCTTATTGACGATGAAACACAGAAATTGAATCGGAATTAAATACAAAAGGCACAATGCCGACTTAAGGACAAGAAGACTGACTCTTCTTACTGACTATGTTTTGAACCATTCCTGTGACACTAGTTATAGATTACGATGCTTCACTTCAGGTTCACTGTATCCCTCTGACCTTCTTATTGACAATGAAACAGAGAAATTGCATCGGAATTTAATTCAAAAGGCACAATGCCGACTTAAGTACAGGAAGACTGACCCTTCTTACTGTCTATGATTGAACCATTCCTGTGACACTAGTTATAGATTCCGATGCTTCACTGCAGGTTTACTGTATCACTCTGACCTTCTTATTGACGGTGACACACAGAAATTGCATCGGAATTAAATACGAAAGGCATAATGCCGACATAACTACAAGAGGACTGACTCTTCTTACTGACTTTGTTTTGAACTATTCCTGTGACACTAGTTATAGATTCCAAAGCTTCACTTCAGGTTTACTGTATCCATGTGACCTTCTCATTGACGATGAAACACAGAAATTGCATCGGAATTAAATTGAAAAGGCACAATGCCGACTTAAGTACACGAATTTGAATCTTCTTACTGTCTATGTTTTAAACCATTCCTGTGACACTAGTTATAGATTCCGATGCTTCACTCCACGTTTACTGTATCCCTTGGACCTTGTTATTGACGATGAAACACAGAAATTGCATCGGAATTAAATACAAAAGGCACAATGCCGACTTAAGTACAAGAAGACTGACTCTTCTTACTGACTATGTTTTGAACCATTCCTGTGACACTAGTTATAGATTCCGATGCTTCACTTCAGGTTTACTGTATCCCTCTGACCTTCTTATTGACGATGAAACACAGAAATTGCATCGGAATTAAATAAAATAGGCACTATGCCGCCTTACGTATAAGAAGACTGACCCTTCTTACTGTCTATGTTTTGAACCATTCCTGTGACACTAGTTATAGATTCCGATGCTTCACTTCAGGTTAGCTGTATCCCTTGGACCTTCTTATTGACGATGAAACACAGATATTGCATCGGAATTAAATACAAAAGGCACAATGCCGACTTAAGTACAAGAAGACTGACTCTTCCTACTGTCTATGTTTTGAACCATTCCTGTGACACTAGTTGTGGATTCCGATGCGTCATTTCAGGTTTACTGTATCCCGCCGACCTTCTTATTGACGATGTAACACAGAATCTGCATCGGAATTAAATACAAAAGGCAGAATGCCAACTTAAGGACAAGAAAACTGACTCTCTTTTCTGACTATGTTTTGAACCATTCCTGTGTACTAGTTATAAATTCCGATGCTTCACTCCAGGTTTACTATATCCCTTGGACCTTGTTATTGACGATGAAACACAGAAATTGCATCGGAATTATATAGAAATGGCACAATGCCGACTTAAGTACAAGAAGACTGACTCTTCTTACTGACTATGTTTTGAACCATTCCTGTGACACTAGTTATAGATTCCGAAGCTTCACTTCAGGTTTACTGTATCCATCTGACCTTCTTATTGACGGTGAAACACAGAAATTGCATCGGAATAAAAACGGAAGGCACAATACCGACTTAAGTACAAGAAGACTGACTCTTCTTACTGACTATGTTTGAACCAATCCTGTGACACTAGTTGTAGATTCCGATGCTTCACTTCAGGTTTACTGTATCCCTTGGACCTTCTTATTGACGATGAAACACAGAAATTGCATCGGAATTAAATACAAAAGGCACAATGCCGACTTAAGTACAAGAACAGTGACTCTTCCTACTGCGTAAGTTTTGAACCATTCCTGTGACACTAGTTATAGATTCCGACGCTTCACTTCAGGTTTACTGTATCCCTTGTACCTTCTTATTGACGATGAAACACAGAAATTGCATCGGAATTAAATACAAAAGGCACAATGCCGACTTAAGGACAAGAAGACTGTCTCTTCTTACTGACTATGTTTTGAACCATTCCTGTGTACTAGTTATAAATTCCGATGCTTCACTCCAGGTTTACTATATCCCTTGGACCTTGGTATTGACGATGAAACACAGAAATTGCATTGGAATTAAATAGAAATGGCACAATGCCGACTTAAGTACCAGAAGACTGACTCTTCTTACTGACTATGTTTTGAACCATTCCTGTGACACTAGTTATAGATTCCGAATCTTCACTTCAGGTTTATTGTATCCCTTGAACCTTCTTATTGACAATGAAACACAGAAATTGCATCGGAATGAAGTACGAAAGGCACATTGCCGACTTAACTACAAGAAGACTGACTCGTCTTACTGTCTATGTTATGAACCATTCCATTGACACTAGTTATAGATTCCGATGCTTCACTCCAGGTTTACTGTATCCCTTGGACCTTCTTATTGACGACGAAACACAGAAATTGCATCGGAATTAAATACAAAAGGCACAATGCCGACTTAAGTACAAGAAGACTGACTCTTCTTACTGTCTACGTTTGAACCATTCCTGTGACACTAGTTTCAGATTCCGAAGCTTCACTTCAGGTTTACTGTATCCCTCTGACCTTCTTATTGACGGTGAAACACAGAAATTGCACCGGAATTAAATACGAAAGGCACAATGCCGACTTAAGTACAAGAAGACTGACTCTTCTTACTGTCTACGTTTGAACCATTCCTGTGACACTAGTTACAGATTCCGATGCTTCACTTCAGGTTTACTGTATCCCTCTGACCTTCTTGTTGACGGTGAAACACAGAAATTGCATCGGAATTAAATACGAAAGGCACAAAACCGACTTAAGTACAAGAAGACTGACTCTTCTTACTGACTATGTTTGAACCAATCCTGTGACGCAAGTTGTAGATTCCGATGCTTCACTTCAGGTTAGCTGTATCCCTTGGACCTTCTTATTGACGATGAAACACAGAAATTGCATCGGAATTAAATACAAAAGGCACAATGCCGACTTAAGTACAAGAACAGTGACTCTTCCTACTGTCTAAGTTTTGAAACATTCCTGTGACACTAGTTACAGATTCCGACGCTTCACTTCAGGTTTACTGTATCCCTTGTACCTTCGTATTGACGATGAAACACAGAAATTGAATCGGAATTAAATACAAAAGGCACAATGCCGACTTAAGGACAAGAAGACTGACTCTTCTTACTGACTATGTTTTGAACCATTCCTGTGACACTAGTCATAGATTACGATACTTCACTTCAGGTTCACTGTATCCCTCTGACCTTCTTATTGACAATGAAACACAGAGATTGCATCGGAATTAAATTCAAAAGGCACAATGCCGACTTAAGTACAGGAAGACTGACTCTTCTTACTGTCTATGATTGAACCATTCCTGTGACACTAGTTATAGATTCCGATGCTTCACTGCAGGTTTACCGTATCACTCTGACCTTCTTATTGACGGTGACACAACAGAAATTGCATCGGAATTAAATACGAAAGGCAGAATGCCGACTTAACTACAAGAAGACTGACTCTCCTTACTGACTTTGTTCTGAACCATTCCTGTGACACTAGTTATAGATTCCGATGCTTCACTTCAGGTTTACTGTATCCATGTGACCTTCTTATTGACGATGATACACAGAAATTGCATCGGAATTAAATTGAAAAGGCACAATGCCGACTTAAGTACACGAATTTGAATCTTCTTACTGTCTATGTTTTGAACCATTTCTGTGACACTAGTTATAGATTCCGATGCTTCACTCCACGTTTACTGTATCCCTTGGACCTTCTTATTGACGATGAAACACAGAAATTGCATCGGAATTAAATACAAAAGGCACAATGCCGACTTAAGTACAAGAAGACTGACTCTTCTTACTGACTATGTTTTGAACCATTCCTGTGACACTAGTTATAGATTCCGATGCTTCACTTAAGGTTTACTGTATCCCTCTGACCTTCTTATTGACGATGAAACACAGAAATTGCATCGGAATTAAACAGAATAGGCACTATGCCGCCTTACGTACAAGAAGACAGACCCTTCTTACTGTCTATGTTTTGAACCATTCCTGTGACACTAGTTATAGATTCCGATGCTTCACTTCAGGTTAGCTGTATCCCTTGGACCTTCTTATTGACGATGAAACACAGATATTGCATCGGAATTAAATACAAAAGGCACAATGCCGACATAAGTACAAGAAGACTGACTCTTCCTACTGTCTATGTTTTGAACCATTCCTGTGACACTAGTTGTGGATTCCGATGCGTCATTTCAGGTTTACTGTATCCCGCTGACCTTCTTATTGACGATGTAACAAAGAATCTGCATCGGAATTAAATACAAAAGGCACAATGCCAACTTAAGGACAAGAAAACTGACTCTCTTTACTGACTATGTTTTGAACCATTCCTGTGTACTAGTTATAAATTCCGATGCTTCACTCCAGGTTTTCTATATCCCTTGGACTAAGTTATTGACGATGAAACACAGAAATTCCATCGGAATTAAATAGAAATGGCACAATGCCGACTTAAGTACAAGAAGACTGACTCTTCTTACTGACTATGTTTTGAACCATTCCTGTGACACTAGTTATAGATTCCGAATCTTCACTTCAGGTTTATTGTATCCCTTGAACCTTCTTATTGACAATGAAACACAGAAATTGCATCGGAATGAATTACGAAAGGCACAATGCCGACTTAACTACAAGAAGACTGACTCTTCTTACTGTCTATGTTATGAACCATTCCATTGACACTAGTTATAGATTCCGATGCTTCACTCCAGGTTTACTGTATCCCTTGGACCTTCTTAATGACGACGAAACACAGAAATTGCATCGGAATTAAATAGAAAAGGCACAATGCCGACTTAAGTACAAGAAGACTGACTCTTCTTACTGTCTACGTGTGAACCATTCCTGTGACACTAGTTACAGATTCCGATGCTTCACTTCAGGTTTACTGTATCCCTCTGACCTTCTTATTGACGGTGAAACACAGAAATTGCATCGGAATTAAATACGAAAGGCACAATACCGACTTAAGTACAAGAAGACTGACTCTTCTTAGTGACTATGTTTGAACCAATCCTGTGACACTAGTTGTAGATTCCGATGCTTCACTTCAGGTTTACTGTATCCCTTGGACCTTCTTATTGACGATGAAACACAGAAATTGCATCGGAATTAAATTCAAAAGGCACAATGCCGTCTTTAGTACAAGAACAGTGACTCTTCCTACAGTGTAAGTTTTGAACTATTCCTGTGACACTAGTTATAGATTCCGACGCTTCACTTCAGGTTTACTGTATCCCTTGTACCTTCTTATTGACGATGAAACACAGAAATTGCATCGGAATTAAATACAAAAGGCACAATGCCGACTTAAGGACAAGAAGACTGACTCTTCTTACTGACTATGTTTTGAACCATTCCTGTGTACTAGTTATAAATTCCGATGCTTCACTCCGGGTTTACTATATCCCTTGGACCTTGTTATTGACGATGAATCACAGAAATTGCATCGGAATTAAGTAGAAATGGCACAATGCCAACTTAAGTACAAGAAGACAGACTCTTCTTACTGACTATGTTTTGAACCATTCCTGTGACACTAGTTATAGATTCCGAATACTCACTTCAGGTTTATTGTATCCCCTGAACCTTCTTATTGACAATGAAACACAGAAATTGCATCGGAATGAAATACGAAAGGCAAAAGGCCGACTTAACTACAAGAAGACTGACTCGTCTTACTGTCTATGTTATGAACCATTCCATTGACACTAGTTATAGATTCCGATGCTTCACTCCAGGTTTACTGTATCCCTTGGACCTTCTTATTGACGACGAAACACAGATATCGCATCAGAATTAAATAGAAAAGGCACAATGCCGACCTAAGTACAAGAAGACTGACTCTTCTTACTGTCTACGTTTGAACCATTCCTGTGACACTAGTTACAGATTCCGATGCTTCACTTCAGGTTTACTGTATCCCTCTGACCTTCTCATTGACGGTGAAACACAGAAATTGCATCGGAATTAAATACGACAGGCACAATACCGACTTAAGTACAAGAAGACTGACTCTTCTTACTGACTATGTTTGAGCCAATCTTGTGACACTAGTTGTAGATTCCGATGCTTCACTTCAGGTTTACTGTTTCCCTTGGACCTTCTTATTGACGATGAAACACAGAAATTGCATCGGAATTAAATACAAAAGGCACAATGCCGACTTAAGTACAAGAACAGTGACTCTTCCTACTGTCTAAGTTTTGAACCATTCCTGTGACACTAGTTATAGATTCCGACGCTTCACTTCAGGTTTACTGTATCCCTTGTACCTTCTTATTGACGATGAAACACAGAAATTGCATCGGAATGAAATACGAAAGGCACAATGCCGACTTAACTACAAGAAGACTGACTCTTCTTACTGTCTATGTTATGAACCATTCCATTGACACTAGTTATAGATTCCGATGCTTCACTCCAGGTTTACTGTATCCCTTGGACCTTCTTATTGACGACGAAACACAGAAATTGCATCGGAATTAAATAGAAAAGGCACAATGCCGACTTAAGTACAAGAAGACTGACTCTTCTTACTGTCTACGTTTGAACCATTCCTGTGACACTAGTTTCAGATTCCGAAGCTTCACTTCAGGTTTACTGTATCCCTCTGACCTTCTTATTGACGGTGAAACACAGAAATTGCATCGGAATTAAATAGAATAGGCACTATGCCGCCTTACGTACAAGTAGACAGACCCTTCTTACTGTCTATGCTTTGAACCATTCCTGTGGCACTAGTTATAGATTCCGATGCTTCACTTCAGGTTAGCTGTATCGCTTGGACCTTCTTAATGACGATGAAACACAGAAATTGCATCGGAATTAAATAGAAAAGGCACAATGCCGACATAAGTAGAGGAAGACTGACTCTTCCTACTGTCTATGTTTTGAACCATTCCTGTGACACTAGTTGTGGATTCCGATGCCTCATTTCAGGTTTACTGTATCCCGCTGACCTTCTTATTGACGATGTAACACAGAATCTGCATCGGAATTAAATACAAAAGGCACAATGCCAACTTAAGGACAAGAAAACTGACTCTCTTTACTGACTATGTTTTGAACCATTCCAGTGTACTAGTTATAAATTCCGATGCTTCACTCCAGGTTTTCTATATCCCTTGGACTAAGTTATTGACGATGAAACACAGAAATTCCATCGGAATCAAATAGAAATGGCACAATGCCGACTTAAGTACAAGAAGACTGACTCTTCTTACTGACTATGTTTTGAACCATTCCTGTGACACTAGTTATAGATTCCGATGCTTCACTTAAGGTTTACTGTATCCCTCTGACCTTCTTATTGACGATGAAACACAGAAATTGCATCGGAATTAAATAGAATAGGCACTATGCCGCCTTACGTACAAGAAGACAGACCCTTCTTACTGTCTATGTTTTGAACCATTCCTGTGACACTAGTTATAGATTCCGATGCTTCACTTCAGGTTAGCTGTATCCCTTGGAATTTCTTATTGACGATGAAACACAGAAATTGCATCGGAATTAAATAGAAAAGGCACAATGCCGACATAAGTATAAGAAAACTGACTCTTCTTACTGATTATAGTTTGAAACATTCCTGTGACACTAGTGATAGATTTCGATGCTTTACTTCAGGTTTACTGTATACCTTTGACCTTCTTATTGACGATGAAACACAGATATTGCATCGGAATTAAATACAAAAGGCACAATGCCGACATAAGTACAAGAAGACTGACTCTTCCTACTGTCTATGTTTTGAACCATTCCTGTGACACTAGTTGTGGATTCCGATGCGTCATTTCAGGTTTACTGTATCCCGCTGACCTTCTTATTGACGATGTAACACAGAATCTGCATCGGAATTAAATACAAAAGGCACAATGCCAACTTAAGGACAAGAAAACTGACTCTCTTTACTGACTATGTTTTGAACCATTCCTGTGTACTAGTTATAAATTCCGATGCTTCACTCCAGGTTTTCTATATCCCTTGGACTAAGTTATTGACGATGAAACACAGAAATTCCATCGGAATTAAATAGAAATGGCACAATGCCGACTTAAGTACAAGAAGACTGACTCTTCTTACTGAATATGTTTTGAACCATTCCTGTGACACTAGTTATAGATTCCGAATCTTCACTTCAGGTTTATTGTATCCCTTGAACCTTCTTATTGACAATGAAACACAGAAATTGCATCGGAATGAATTACGAAAGGCACAATGCCGACTTAACTACAAGAAGACTGACTCTTCTTACTGTCTATGTTATGAACCATTCCATTGACACTAGTTATAGATTCCGATGCTTCACTCCAGGTTTACTGTATCCCTTGGACCTTCTTAATGACGACGAAACACAGAAATTGCATCGGAATTAAATAGAAAAGGCACAATGCCGACTTAAGTACAAGAAGACTGACTCTTCTTACTGTCTACGTGTGAACCATTCCTGTGACACTAGTTACAGATTCCGATGCTTCACTTCAGGTTTACTGTATCCCTCTGACCTTCTTATTGACGGTGAAACACAGAAATTGCATCGGAATTAAATACGAAAGGCACAATACCGACTTAAGTACAAGAAGACTGACTCTTCTTAGTGACTATGTTTGAACCAATCCTGTGACACTAGTTGTAGATTCCGATGCTTCACTTCAGGTTTACTGTATCCCTTGGACCTTCTTATTGACGATGAAACACAGAAATTGCATCGGAATTAAATTCAAAAGGCACAATGCCGTCTTTAGTACAAGAACAGTGACTCTTCCTACAGTGTAAGTTTTGAACTATTCCTGTGACACTAGTTATAGATTCCGACGCTTCACTTCAGGTTTACTGTATCCCTTGTACCTTCTTATTGACGATGAAACACAGAAATTGCATCGGAATTAAATACAAAAGGCACAATGCCGACTTAAGGACAAGAAGACTGACTCTTCTTACTGACTATGTTTTGAACCAATCCTGTGTACTAGTTATAAATTCCGATGCTTCACTCCGGGTTTACTATATCCCTTGGACCTTGTTATTGACGATGAATCACAGAAATTGCATCGGAATTAAGTAGAAATGGCACAATGCCAACTTAAGTACAAGAAGACAGACTCTTCTTACTGACTATGTTTTGAACCATTCCTGTGACACTAGTTATAGATTCCGAATACTCACTTCAGGTTTATTGTATCCCCTGAACCTTCTTATTGACAATGAAACACAGAAATTGCATCGGAATGAAATACGAAAGGCAAAAGGCCGACTTAACTACAAGAAGACTGACTCGTCTTACTGTCTATGTTATGAACCATTCCATTGACACTAGTTATAGATTCCGATGCTTCACTCCAGGTTTACTGTATCCCTTGGACCTTCTTATTGACGACGAAACACAGATATCGCATCAGAATTAAATAGAAAAGGCACAATGCCGACCTAAGTACAAGAAGACTGACTCTTCTTACTGTCTACGTTTGAACCATTCCTGTGACACTAGTTACAGATTCCGATGCTTCACTTCAGGTTTACTGTATCCCTCTGACCTTCTCATTGACGGTGAAACACAGAAATTGCATCGGAATTAAATACGACAGGCACAATACCGACTTAAGTACAAGAAGACTGACTCTTCTTACTGACTATGTTTGAGCCAATCTTGTGACACTAGTTGTAGATTCCGATGCTTCACTTCAGGATTACTGTTTCCCTTGGACCTTCTTATTGACGATGAAACACAGAAATTGCATCGGAATTAAATACAAAAGGCACAATGCCGACTTAAGTACAAGAACAGTGACTCTTCCTACTGTCTAAGTTTTGAACCATTCCTGTGACACTAGTTATAGATTCCGACGCTTCACTTCAGGTTTACTGTATCCCTTGTACCTTCTTATTGACGATGAAACACAGAAATTGCATCGGAATGAAATACGAAAGGCACAATGCCGACTTAACTACAAGAAGACTGACTCTTCTTACTGTCTATGTTATGAACCATTCCATTGACACTAGTTATAGATTCCGATGCTTCACTCCAGGTTTACTGTATCCCTTGGACCTTCTTATTGACGACGAAACACAGAAATTGCATCGGAATTAAATACAAAAGGCACAATGCCGACTTAAGTACAAGAAGACTGACTCTTCTTACTGTCTACGTTTGAACCATTCCTGTGACACTAGTTTCAGATTCCGAAGCTTCACTTCAGGTTTACTGTATCCCTCTGACCTTCTTATTGACGGTGAAACACAGAAATTGCATCGGAATTAAATAGAATAGGCACTATGCCGCCTTACGTACAAGTAGACAGACCCTTCTTACTGTCTATGCTTTGAACCATTCCTGTGGCACTAGTTATAGATTCCGATGCTTCACTTCAGGTTAGCTGTATCCCTTGGACCTTCTTATCGACGATGAAACACAGAAATTGCATCGGAATTAAATAGAAAAGGCACAATGCCGACATAAGTATAAGAAAACTGACTCTTCTTACTGATTATAGTTTGAAACATTCCTGTGACACTAGTTATAGATTTCGATGCTTTACTTCAGGTTTACTGTATACCTTGGACCTTCTTATTGACGATGAAACACAGATATTGCATCGGAATTAAATACAAAAGGCACAATGCCGACATAAGTAGAGGAAGACTGACTCTTCCTACTGTCTATGTTTTGAACCATTCCTGTGACACTAGTTGTGGATTCCGATGCGTCATTTCAGGTTTACTGTATCCCGCTGACCTTCTTATTGACGATGTAACACAGAATCTGCATCGGAATTAAATACAAAAGGCACAATGCCAACTTAAGGACAAGAAAACTGACTCTCTTTACTGACTATGTTTTGAACCATTCCTGTGTACTAGTTATAAATTCCGATGCTTCACTCCAGGTTTTCTATATCCCTTGGACTAAGTTATTGACGATGAAACACAGAAATACCATCGGAATCAAATAGAAATGGCACAATGCCGACGTAAGTACAAGAAGACTGACTCTTCTTACTGACTATGTTTTGAACCATTCCTGTGACACTAGTTATAGATTCCGAATCTTCACTTCAGGTTTATTGTATCCCTTGAACCTTCTTATTGACAATGAAACACAGAAATTGCATCGGAATGAATTACGAAAGGCACAATGCCGACTTAACTACAAGAAGACTGACTCTTCTTACTGTCTATGTTATGAACCATTCCATTGACACTAGTTATAGATTCCGATGCTTCACTCCAGGTTTACTGTATCCCTTGGACCTTCTTAATGACGACGAAACACAGAAATTGCATCGGAATTAAATAGAAAAGGCACAATGCCGACTTAAGTACAAGAAGACTGACTCTTCTTACTGTCTACGTGTGAACCATTCCTGTGACACTAGTTACAGATTCCGATGCTTCACTTCAGGTTTACTGTATCCCTCTGACGTTCTTATTGACGGTGAAACACAGAAATTGCATCGGAATTAAATACGAAAGGCACAATACCGACTTAAGTACAAGAAGACTGACTCTTCTTAGTGACTATGTTTGAACCAATCCTGTGACACTAGTTGTAGATTCCGATGCTTCACTTCAGGTTTACTGTATCCCTTGGACCTTCTTATTGACGATGAAACACAGAAATTGCATCGGAATTAAATTCAAAAGGCACAATGCCGTCTTAAGTACAAGAACAGTGACTCTTCCTACAGTGTAAGTTTTGAACCATTCCTGTGACACTAGTTATAGATTCCGACGCTTCACTTCAGGTTTACTGTATCCCTTGTACCTTCTTATTGACGATGAAACACAGAAATTGCATCGGAATTAAATACAAAAGGCACAATGCCGATTTAAGGACAAGAAGACTGACTCTTCTTACTGACTATGTTTTGAACCATTCCTGTGTACTAGTTATAAATTCCGATGCTTCACTCCAGGTTTACTATATCCCTTGGACCTTGTTATTGACGATGAAACACAGAAATTGCATCGGAATTAAGTAGAAATGGCACAATGCCAACTTAAGTACAAGAAGACTGACTCTTCTTACTGACTATGTTTTGAACCATTCCTGTGACACTAGTTATAGATTCCGAATACTCACTTCAGGTTTATTGTATCCCCTGAACCTTCTTATTGACAATGAAACACAGAAATTGCATCGGAATGAAATACGAAAGGCACAATGCCGACTTAACTACAAGAAGACTGACTCGTCTTACTGTCTATGTTATGAACCATTCCATTGACACTAGTTATAGATTCCGATGCTTCACTCCAGGTTTACTGTATCCCTTGGACCTTCTTATTGACGACGAAACACAGATATCGCATCAGAATTAAATAGAAAAGGCACAATGCCGACCTAAGTACAAGAAGACTGACTCTTCTTACTGTCTACGTTTGAACCATTCCTGTGACACTAGTTACAGATTCCGATGCTTCACTTCAGGTTTACTGTATCCCTCTGACCTTCTCATTGACGGTGAAACACAGAAATTGCATCGGAATTAAATACGACAAGCACAATACCGACTTAAGTACAAGAAGACTGACTCTTCTTACTGTTTATGTTTGAGCCAATCCTGTGACACTAGTTGTAGATTCCGATGCTTCACTTCAGGTTTACTGTTTCCCTTGGACCTTCTTATTGACGATGAAACACAGAAATTGCATCGGAATTAAATACAAAAGGCACAATGCCGACTTAAGTACAAGAACAGTGACTCTTCCTACTGTCTAAGTTTTGAACCATTCCTGTGACACTAGTTATAGATTCCGACGCTTCACTTCAGGTTTACTGTATCCCTTGTACCTTCTTATTGACGATGAAACACAGAAATTGCATCGGAATTAAATACAAAAGGCACAATGCCGACTTAAGGACAAGAAGACTGACTCTTCTTACTGACTATGTTTTGAACCATTCCTGTGACACTAGTTATAGATTCCGAATCTTCACTTCAGGTTTATTGTATCCCTTGAACCTTCTTATTGACAATGAAACACAGAAATTGCATCGGAATGAATTACGAAAGGCACAATGCCGACTTAACTACAAGAAGACTGACTCTTCTTACTGTCTATGTTATGAACCATTCCATTGACACTAGTTATAGATTCCGATGCTTCACTCCAGGTTTACTGTATCCCTTGGACCTTCTTAATGACGACGAAACACAGAAATTGCATCGGAATTAAATAGAAAAGGCACAATGCCGACTTAAGTAGAAGAAGACTGACTCTTCTTACTGTCTACGTGTGAACCATTCCTGTGACACTAGTTACAGATTCCGATGCTTCACTTCAGGTTTACTGTATCCCTCTGACCTTCTTATTGACGGTGAAACACAGAAATTGCATCGGAATTAAATACGAAAGGCACAATACCGACTTAAGTACAAGAAGACTGACTCTTCTTAGTGACTATGTTTGAACCAATCCTGTGACACTAGTTGTAGATTCCGATGCTTCACTTCAGGTTTACTGTATCCCTTGGACCTTCTTATTGACGATGAAACACAGAAATTGCATCGGAATTAAATTCAAAAGGCACAATGCCGTCTTTAGTACAAGAACAGTGACTCTTCCTACAGTGTAAGTTTTGAACCATTCCTGTGACACTAGTTATAGATTCCGACGCTTCACTTCAGGTTTACTGTATCCCTTGTACCTTCTTATTGACGATGAAACACAGAAATTGCATCGGAATTAAATACAAAAGGCACAATGCCGACTTAAGGACAAGAAGACTGACTCTTCTTACTGACTATGTTTTGAACCATTCCTGTGTACTAGTTATAAATTCCGATGCTTCACTCCGGGTTTACTATATCCCTTGGACCTTGTTATTGACGATGAAACACAGAAATTGCATCGGAATTAAGTAGAAATGGCACAATGCCAACTTAAGTACAAGAAGACTGACTCTTCTTACTGACTATGTTTTGAACCATTCCTGTGACACTAGTTATAGATTCCGAATACTCACTTCAGGTTTATTGTATCCCCTGAATCTTCTTATTGACAATGAAACACAGAAATTGCATCGGAATGAAATACGAAAGGCACAATGCCGACTTAACTACAAGAAGACTGACTCGTCTTACTGTCTATGTTATGAACCATTCCATTGACACTAGTTATAGATTCCGATGCTTCACTCCAGGTTTACTGTATCCCTTGGACCTTCTTATTGACGACGAAACACAGATATCGCATCAGAATTAAATAGAAAAGGCACAATGCCGACCTAAGTACAAGAAGACTGACTCTTCTTACTGTCTACGTTTGAACCATTCCTGTGACACTAGTTACAGATTCCGATGCTTCACTTCAGGTTTACTGTATCCCTCTGACATTCTCATTGACGGTGAAACACAGAAATTGCATCGGAATTAAATACGACAGGCACAATACCGACTTAAGTACAAGAAGACTGACTCTTCTTACTGACTATGTTTGAGCCAATCCTGTGACACTAGTTGTAGATTCCGATGCTTCACTTCAGGTTTACTGTTTCCCTTGGACCTTCTTATTGACGATGAAACACAGAAATTGCATCGGAATTAAATACAAAAGGCACAATGCCGACTTAAGTACAAGAACAGTGACTCTTCCTACTGTCTAAGTTTTGAACCATTCCTGTGACACTAGTTACAGATTCCGACGCTTCACTTCAGGTTTACTGTATCCCTTGTACCTTCTTATTGACGATGAAACACAGAAATTGCATCGGAATTAAATACAAAAGGCACAATGCCGACTTAAGGACAAGACGACTGACTCTTCTTACTGACTATGTTTTGAACAATTCCTGTGACACTAGTTATAGATTCCGAATCTTCACTTCAGGTTTATTGTATCCCTTGAACCTTCTTATTGACAATGAAACACAGAAATTGCATCCGAATGAAATACGAAAGGCACAATGCCGACTTAACTACAAGAAGACTGACTCTTCTTACTGTCTATGTTATGAACCATTCCATTGACACTAGTTATAGATTCCGATGCTTCACTCCAGGTTTACTGTATCCCTTGGACCTTCTTATTGACGACGAAACACAGAAATTGCATCGGAATTAAATAGAAAAGGCACAATGCCGACTTAAGTACAAGAAGACTGACTCTTCTTACTGTCTACGTTTGAACCATTCCTGTGACACTAGTTTCAGATTCCGAAGCTTCACTTCAGGTTTACTGTATCCCTCTGACCTTCTTATTGACGGTGAAACACAGAAATTGCATCGGAATTAAATAGAATAGGCACTATGCCGCCTTACGTACAAGAAGACAGACCCTTCTTACTGTCTATGTTTTGAACCTGTCCTGTGACACTAGTTATAGATTCCGATGCTTCGCTTCAGGTTAGCTGTATCCCTTGGACCTTCTTATTGACGATGAAACACAGAAATTGCATCGGAATTAAATAGAAAAGGCACAATGCCGACATAAGTATAAGAAAACTGACTCTTCTTACTGATTATAGTTTGAAACATTCCTGTGACACTAGTTATAGATTTCGATGCTTTACTTCAGGTTTACTGTATACCTTGGACCTTCTTATTGACGATGAAACACAGATATTGCATCGGAATTAAATACAAAAGGCACAATGCCGACATAAGTACAAGAAGACTGACTCTTCCTACTGTCTATGTTTTGAACAATTCCTGTGACACTAGTTGTGGATTCCGATGCGTCATTTCAGGTTTACTGTATCCCTTGTACCTTCTTATTGACGATGAAACACAGAAATTGCATCGGAATTAAATACAAAAGGCACAATGCCGACTTAAGGACAAGAAGACTGACTCTTCTTACTGACTATGTTTTGAACCATTCCTGTGTACTAGTTATAAATTCCGATGCTTCACTCCAGGTTTACTATATCCCTTGGACCTTGTTATTGACGATGAAACACAGAAATTGCATCGGAATTAAGTAGAAATGGCACAATGCCAACTTAAGTACAAGAAGACTGACTCTTCTTACTGACTATGTTTTGAACCATTCCTGTGACACTAGTTATAGATTCCGAATACTCACTTCAGGTTTATTGTATCCCCTGAACCTTCTTATTGACAATGAAACACAGAAATTGCATCGGAATGAAATACGAAAGGCACAATGCCAACTTAACTACAAGAAGACTGACTCGTCTTACTGTCTATGTTATGAACCATTCCATTGACACTAGTTATAGATTCCGATGCTTCACTCCAGGTTTACTGTATCCCTTGGACCTTCTTATTGACGACGAAACACAGATATCGCATCAGAATTAAATAGAAAAGGCACAATGCCGACCTAAGTACAAGAAGACTGACTCTTCTTACTGTCTACGTTTGAACCATTCCTGTGACACTAGTTACAGATTCCGATGCTTCACTTCAGGTTTACTGTATCCCTCTGACCTTCTCATTGACGGTGAAACACAGAAATTGCATCGGAATTAAATACGACAGGCACAATACCGACTTAAGTACAAGAAGACTGACTCTTCTTACTGACTATGTTTGAGCCAATCCTGTGACACTAGTTGTAGATTCCGATGCTTCACTTCAGGTTTACTGTTTCCCTTGGACCTTCTTATTGACGATGAAACACAGAAATTGCATCGGAATTAAATACAAAAGGCACAATGCCGACTTAAGTACAAGAACAGTGACTCTTCCTACTGTCTAAGTTTTGAACCATTCCTGTGACACTAGTTATAGATTCCGACGCTTCACTTCAGGTTTACTGTATCCCTTGTACTTTCTTATTGACGATGAAACACAGAAATTGCATCGGAATTAAATACAAAAGGCACAATGCCGACTTAAGGACAAGAAGACTGACTCTTCTTACTGACTATGTTTTGAACCATTCCTGTGACACTAGTTATAGATTCCGAATCTTCACTTCAGGTTTATTGTATCCCTTGAACCTTCTTATTGACAATGAAACACAGAAATTGCATCGGAATGAAATACGAAAGGCACAATGCCGACTGAACTACAAGAAGACTGACTCTTCTTACTGTCTATGTTATGAACCATTCCATTGACACTAGTTATAGATTCCGATGCTTCACTCCAGGTTTACTGAGCCCTTGGACCTTCTTATTGACGACGAAACACAGAAATTGCATCGGAATTAAATAGAAAAGGCACAATGCCGACTTAAGTACAAGAAGACTGACTCTTCTTACTGTCTACGTTTGAACCATTCCTGTGACACTAGTTACAGATTCCGAAGCTTCACTTCAGGTTTACTGTATCCCTCTGACCTTCTTATTGACGGTGAAACACAGAAATTGCATCGGAATAAAAACGAAAGGCACAATACCGACTTAAGTACAAGAAGACTGACTCTTCTTACTGACTATCTTTGAACCAATCCTGTGACACTAGTTATAGATTCCGATGCTTCACTTCAGGTTTACTGTATCCCTTGGACCTTCTTATTGACGATGAAACACAGAAATTGCATCGGAATTAAATACAAAAGGCACAATGCCGACTTAAGTACAAGAACAGTGACTCTTCCTACTGTGTAGGTTTTGAACCATTCCTGTGACACTAGTTATAGATTCCGACGCTTCACTTCAGGTTTACTGTATCCCTTGTACCTTCTTATTGACGATGAAACACAGAAATTGCAGCGGAATTAAATACAAAAGGCACAATGCCGACTTAAGGACAAGAAGACTGTCTCTTCTTACTGACTATGTTTTGAACCATTCCTGTGTTCTAGTTATAAATTCCGATGCTTCACTCCAGGTTTACTATATCCCTTGGACCTTGGTATTGACGATGAAACACAGAAATTGCATCGGAATTAAATAGAAATGGCACAATGCCGACTTAAGTACAAGAAGACTGACTCTTCTTACTGACTATGCTTTGAACCATTCCTGTGACACTAGTTATAGATTCCGAATCTTCACTTCAGGTTTATTGTATCCCTTGAACCTTCTTATTGACAATGAAACACAGAAATTGCATCGGAATGAAATACGAAAGGCACAATGCCAGCTTAACTACAAGAAGACTGACTCGTCTTACTGTCTATGTTATGAACCATTCCATTGACACTAGTTATAGATTCCGATGCTTCACTCCAGGTTTACTGTATCCCTTGGACCTCCTTATTGACGACGAAACACAGAAATTGCATCGGAATTAAATGGAAAAGGCACAATGCCGACTTAAGTACAAGAAGACTGACTCTTCTTACTGTCTACGTTTGAACCATTCCTGTGACACTAGTTACAGATTCCGATGCTTCACTTCAGGTTTACTGTATCCCTCTGACCTTCTTATTGACGGTGAAACACAGAAATTGCACCGGAATTAAATACGAAAGGCACAATGCCGACTTAAGTACAAGAAGACTGACTCTTCTCACTGTCTACGTTTGAACCATTCCTGTGACACTAGTTACAGATTCCGATGCTTCACTTCAGGTTTACTGTATCCCTCTGACCTTCTTGTTGACGGTGAAACACAGATATTGCATCGGAATTAAATACGAAAGGCACGATACCGACTTAAGTACAAGAAGACTGACTCTTCTTACTGACTATGTTTGAACCAATCCTGTGACGCAAGTTGTAGATTCCGATGCTTCACTTGAGGTTAGCTGTATCCCTTGGACCTTCTTATTGACGATGAAACACAGAAATTGCATCGGAATTAAATACAAAAGGCACAATGCCGACTTAAGTACAAGAACAGTGACTCTTCCTACTGTCTAAGTTTTGAAACATTCCTGTGACACTAGTTATAGATTCCGACGCTACACTTCAGGTTTACTGTATCCCTTGTACCTTCGTATTGACGATGAAACACAGAAATTGAATCGGAATTAAATACAAAAGGCACAATGCCGACTTAAGGACAAGAAGACTGACTCTTCTTACTGACTATGTTTTGAACCATTCCTGTGACACTAGTCATAGATTACGATACTTCACTTCAGGTTCACTGTATCCCTCTGACCTTCTTATTGACAATGAAACACAGAGATTGCATCGGAATTAAATTCAAAAGGCACAATGCCGACTTAAGTACAGGAAGACTGACTCTTCTTACTGTCTATGATTGAACCATTCCTGTGACACTAGTTATAGATTCCGATGCTTCACTGCAGGTTTACGGTATCACTCTGACCTTCATATTGACGGTGACACAACAGAAATTGCATCGGAATTAAATACGAAAGCCAGAATGCCGACTTAACTACAAGAAGACTGACTCTCCTTACTGACTTTGTTCTGAACCATTCCTGTGACACTAGTTATAGATTCCGATGCTTCACTTCAGGTTTACTGTATCCATGTGACCTTCTTATTGACGATGAAACACAGAAATTGCATCGGAATTAAATTGAAAAGGCACAATGCCGACTTAAGTACACGAATTTGAATCTTCTTACTGTCTATGTTTTGAACCATTTCTGTGACACTAGTTATAGATTCCGATGCTTCACTCCACGTTTACTGTATCCCTTGGACCTTCTTATTGACGATGAAACACAGAAATTGCATCGGAATTAAGTACAAAAGGCACAATGCCGACTTAAGTACAAGAAGACTGACTCTTCTTACTGACTATGTTTTGAACCATTCCTGTGACACTAGTTATAGATTCCGATGCTTCACTTCAGGTTTACTGTATCCCTCTGACCTTCTTATTGACGATGAAACACAGAAATTGCATCGGAATTAAATAGAATAGGCACTATGCCGCCTTACGTACAAGAAGACAGACCCTTCTTACTGTCTATGTTTTGAACCATTCCTGTGACACTAGCTATAGATTCCGATGCTTCACTTCAGGTTAGCTGTATCCCTTGGACTTTCTTATTGACGATGAAACACAGAAATTGCATCGGAATTAAATAGAAAAGGCACAATGCCGACATAAGTATAAGAAAACTGACTCTTCTTACTGATTATAGTTTGAAACATTCCTGTGACACTAGTTATAGATTTCGATGCTTTACTTCAGGTTTACTGTATACCTTGGACCTTCTTATTGACGATGAAACACAGATATTGCATCGGAATTAAATACAAAAGGCACAATGCCGACATAAGTACAAGAAGACTGACTCTTCCTACTGTCTATGTTTTGAACCATTCCTGTGACACTAGTTGTGGATTCCGATGCGTCATTTCAGGTTTACTGTATCCCGCTGACCTTCTTATTGACGATGTAACACAGAATCTGCATCGGAAT
This sequence comes from Schistocerca piceifrons, assembly GCF_021461385.2. Classification (NCBI taxonomy): domain Eukaryota; kingdom Metazoa; phylum Arthropoda; class Insecta; order Orthoptera; family Acrididae; genus Schistocerca; species Schistocerca piceifrons. The sequence continues at coordinate 258,846 of NW_025728412.1, forward strand.
TAAATACAAAAGGCACAATGCCAACTTAAGGACAAGAAAACTGACTCTCTTTACTGACTATGTTTTGAACCATTCCTGTGTACTAGTTATAAATTCCGATGCTTCACTCCAGGTTTTCTATATCCCTTGGACTAAGTTATTGACGATGAAACACAGAAATTCCATCGGAATTAAATAGAAATGGCACAATGCCGACTTAAGTACAAGAAGACTGACTCTTCTTACTGACTATGTTTTGAACCATTCCTGTGACACTAGTTATAGATTCCGAATCTTCACTTCAGGTTTATTGTATCCCTTGAACCTTCTTATTGACAATGAAACACAGAAATTGCATCGGAATGAATTACGAAAGGCACAATGCCGACTTAACTACAAGAAGACTGACTCTTCTTACTGTCTATGTTATGAACCATTCCATTGACACTAGTTATAGATTCCGATGCTTCACTCCAGGTTTACTGTATCCCTTGGACCTTCTTAATGACGACGAAACACAGAAATTGCATCGGAATTAAATAGAAAAGGCACAATGCCGACTTAAGTACAAGAAGACTGACTCTTCTTACTGTCTACGTGTGAACCATTCCTGTGACACTAGTTACAGATTCCGATGCTTCACTTCAGGTTTACTGTATCCCTCTGACCTTCTTATTGACGGTGAAACACAGAAATTGCATCGGAATTAAATACGAAAGGCACAATACCGACTTAAGTACAAGAAGACTGACTCTTCTTAGTGACTATGTTTGAACCAATCCTGTGACACTAGTTGTAGATTCCGATGCTTCACTTCACGTTTACTGTATCCCTTGGACCTTCTTATTGACGATGAAACACAGAAATTGCATCGGAATTAAATTCAAAAAGCACAATGCCGTCTTAAGTACAAGAACAGTGACTCTTCCTACAGTGTAAGTTTTGAACCATTCCTGTGACACTAGTTATAGATTCCGACGCTTCACTTCAGGTTTACTGTATCCCTTGTACCTTCTTATTGACGATGAAACACAGAAATTGCATCGGAATTAAATACAAAAGGCACAATGCCGACTTAAGGACAAGAAGACTGACTCTTCTTACTGACTATGTTTTGAACCATTCCTGTGTACTAGTTATAGATTCCGATGCTTCACTCCAGGTTTACTATATCCCTTGGACCTTGGTATTGACGATGAAACACAGAAATTGCATCGGAATTAAATAGAAATGGCACAATGACGACTTAAGTACAAGAAGACTGACTCTTCTTACTGACTATGTCTTGAACCATTCCTGTGACACTAGTTATAGATTCCGAATCTTCACTTCAGGTTTATTGTATCCCTTGTACCTTCGTATTGACGATGAAACACAGAAATTGAATCGGAATTAAATACAAAAGGCACAATGCCGACTTAAGGACAAGAAGACTGACTCTTCTTACTGACTATGTTTTGAACCATTCCTGTGACACTAGTCATAGATTACGATACTTCACTTCAGGTTCACTGTATCCCTCTGACCTTCTTATTGACAATGAAACACAGAGATTGCATCGGAATTAAATTCAAAAGGCACAATGCCGACTTAAGTACAGGAAGACTGACTCTTCTTACTGTCTGTGATTGAACCATTCCTGTGACACTAGTTATAGATTCCGATGCTTCACTGCAGGTTTACTGTATCACTCTGACCTTCTTATTGACGGTGACACAACAGAAATTGCATCGGAATTAAATACGAAAGGCAGAATGCCGACTTAACTACAAGAAGACTGACTCTCCTTACTGACTTTGTTCTGAACCATTCCTGTGACACTAGTTATAGATTCCGATGCTTCACTTCAGGTTTACTGTATCCATGTGACCTTCTTATTGACGATGAAACACAGAAATTGCATCGGAATTAAATTGAAAAGGCACAATGCCGACTTTAGTACACGAATTTGAATCTTCTTACTGTCTATGTTTTGAACCATTTTTGTGACACTAGTTATAGATTCCGATGCTTCACTCCACGTTTACTGTATCCCTTGGACCTTCTTATTGACGATGAAACACAGAAATTGCATCGGAATTAAGTACAAAAGGCACAATGCCGACTTAAGTACAAGAAGACTGACTCTTCTTACTGACTATGTTTTGAACCATTCCTGTGACACTAGTTATAGATTCCGATGCTTCACTTCGGGTTTACTGTATCCCTCTGACCTTCTTATTGACGATGAAACACAGAAATTGCATCGGAATTAAATAGAAAAGGCACAATGCCGACATAAGTATAAGAAAACTGACTCTTCTTACTGATTATAGTTTGAAACATTCCTGTGACACTAGTTATAGATTTCGATGCTTTACTTCAGGTTTACTGTATACCTTGGACCTTCTTATTGACGATGAAACACAGATATTGCATCGGAATTAAATACAAAAGGCACAATGCCGACATAAGTACAAGAAGACTGACTCTTCCTACTGTCTATGTTTTGAACCATTCCTGTGACACTAGTTGTGGATTCCGATGCGTCATTTCAGGTTTACTGTATCACGCTGACCTTCTTATTGACGATGTAACACAGAATCTGCATCGGAATTAAATACAAAAGGCACAATGCCAACTTAAGGACAAGAAAACTGACTCTCTTTACTGACTATGTTTTGAACCATTCCTGTGTACTAGTTATAAATTCCGATGCTTCACTCCAGGTTTTCTATAACCCTTGGACTAAGTTATTGACGATGAAACACAGAAATTCCATCGGAATTAAATAGAAATGGCACAATGCCGACTTAAGTACAAGAAGACTGACTCTTCTTACTGACTATGTTTTGAACCATTCCTGTGACACTAGTTATAGATTCCGAATCTTCACTTCAGGTTTATTGTATCCCTTGAACCTTCTTATTGACAATGAAACACAGAAATTGCATCGGAATGAATTACGAAAGGCACAATGCCGACTTAACTACAAGAAGACTGACTCGTCTTACTGTCTATGTTATGAACCATTCCATTGACACTAGTTATAGATTCCGATGCTTCACTCCAGGTTTACTGTATCCCTTGGACCTTCTTATTGACGACGAAACACAGATATCGCATCAGAATTAAATAGAAAAGGCACAATGCCGACCTAAGTACAAGAAGACTGACTCTTCTTACTGTCTACGTTTGAACCATTCCTGTGACACTAGTTACAGATTCCGATGCTTCACTTCAGGTTTACTGTATCCCTCTGACCTTCTCATTGACGGTGAAACACAGAAATTGCATCGGAATTAAATACGACAGGCACAATACCGACTTAAGTACAAGAGGACTGACTCTTCTTACTGACTATGTTTGAGCCAATCCTGTGACACTAGTTGTAGATTCCGATGCTTCACTTCAGGTTTACTGTATCCCTTGTACCTTCTTAGTGACGATGAAACACAGAAATTGCATCGGAATTAAAAACAAAAGGCACAATACCGTCTTAAGGACAAGAAGACTGACTCTTCTTACTGACTATGTTTTGAACCATTCCTGTGTACTAGTTATAAATTCCGATGCTTCACTCCAGGTTTACTATATCCCTTGGACCTTGTTATTGACGATGAAACACAGAAATTGCATCGGAATTGAATAGAAATGGCACAATGCCGACTTAAGTACAAGAAGACTGACTCTTCTTACTGACTATGTTTTGAACCATTCCTGTGACGCTAGTTATAGATTCCGAATCTTCACTTCAGGTTTATTGTATCCCTTGAACCTTCTTATTGACAATGAAACACAGAAATTGCATCGGAATGAAATACGGAAGGCACAATGCCGACTTAACTACAAGAAGACTGACTCGTCTTACGGTCTATGTTATGAACCATTCCATTGACACTAGTTATAGATTCCGATGCTTCACTCCAGGTTTACTGTATCCCTTGGACCTTCTGATTGACGACGAAACACAGAAATTGCATCGGAATTAAATAGAAAAGGCACAATGCCGACTTAATTACAAGAAGACTGACTCTTCTTACTGTCTACGTTTGAACCATTCCTGTGACACTAGTTACAGATTCCGATGCTTCACTTCAAGTTTACTGTATCCCTCTGACCTTCTTATTGACGGTGAAACACAGAAATTGCATCGGAATTAAATACGACAGGCACAATACCGACTTAAGTACAAGAAGACTGACTCTTCTTACTGACTATGTTTGAGCCAATCCTGTGACACTAGTTGTAGATTCCGATGCTTCACTTCAGGTTTACTGTATCCCTTGGACCTTCTTATTGACGATGAAACACAGAAATTGCATCGGAATTAAATACAAAAGGCACAATGCCGACTTAAGTACAAGAACAGTGACTCTGCCTACTGTCTAAGTTTTGAACCATTCCTGTGACACTAGTTATAGATTCCGACGCTTCACTTCAGGTTTACTGTATCCCTTGTACCTTCTTATTGACGATGAAACACAGAAATTGCATCGGAATTAAATACAAAAGGCACAATGCCGACTTAAGGACAAGAAGACTGACTCTTCTTACTGACTATGTTTTGAACCATTTTTGTGACACTAGTTATAGATTCCGAATCTTCACTTCAGGTTTATTGTATCCCTTGAACCTTCTTATTGACAATGAAACACAGAAATTGTATCGGAATGAGATACGAGAGGCACAATGCCGACTTAACTACAAGAAGACTGACTCTTCTTACTGTCTATGTTATGAACCATTCCATTGACACTAGTTATAGATTCCGATGCTTCACTCCAGGTTTACTGTATCCCTTGGACCTTCTTATTGACGACGAAACACAGAAATTGCATCGGAATTAAATAGAAAAGGCACAATGCCGACTTAAGTACAAGAAGACTGACTCTTCTTACTGTCTACGTTTGAACCATTCCTGTGACACTAGTTACAGATTCCGATGGTTCACTTCAGGTTTACTGTATCCCTCTGACCTTCTTATTGACGGTGAAACACAGAAATTGCACCGGAATTAAATACGAAAGGCACAATACCGACTTAAGTACAAGAAGACTGACTCTTCTTACTGACTATGTTTGAACCAATCCTGTGAGACTAGTTGTAGAATCCGATGCTTCACTTCAGGTTTACTGTATCCCTTGGACCTTCTTGTTGACGATGAAACACAGAAATTGAATCACAATTAAATACAAAAGGCACAATGCCGACTGAAGTACAAGAACAGTGACTCTTCCTACTGTCTAAGTTTTGAACCATTCCTGTGACACTAGTTATAGATTCCGACCCTTCACTTCAGGTTTACTGTATCCCTTGTACCTTCTTATTGACGATGAAACACAGAAATTGCATCGGAATTAAATACAAAAGGCACAATGCCGACTTAAGGGCAAGAAGACTGACTCTTCTTACTGACTATGTTTTGAACCATTCCTGTGACACTAGTTATAGATTCTGATGCTTCACTTCAGGTTCACTGCATCCCTCTGACCTTCTTATTGACAATGAAACACAGAAATTGCATCGGAATTAAATTCAAAAGGCACAATGCCGACTTAAGTGCTGGAAGACTGATTCTTCTTTCTGTCCATGTTTGAAGCATTCCTGTGACACTAGTTATAGATTCCGATGCTTCACTTCAGGTTTACCGTATCAATGTGACCTTCTTACTGACGATGAAACACAGAAATTGCATCGGAATTAAATTGAAAAGGCACAATGCCGACTTAAGTACACGAATTTGAATCTTCTTACTGTCTATGCTTTGAACCATTCCTGTGACACTAGTTATAGATTCCGATGCTTCACTTCAGGTTCACTGCATCCCTCTGACCTTCTTATTGACAATGAAACACAGAAATAGCATCGGAATTAAGTTCAAAAGGCACAATGCCCACTTAAGTACTGGAAGACTGACTCTTCTTTCTGTCTATGTTTGAACCATTCCTGTGACACTAGTTATAGATTCCGATGCTTCACTGCAGGTTTACTGTATCACTCTGACCTTCTTATTGACGATGAAACACAGAATTGCATCGGAATTAAATAGAATGGACACTATGACGCCTTACGTACAAGAAGACTGACCCTTCTTACTGTCTATGTTTTGAACCATTCCTGTGACACTAGTTATAGATTCCGATGCTTCACTTCAGGTTAGCTGTATCCCTTGGACCTTCTTATTGACGATGAAACACAGAAATTGCATCGGAATTAAATAGAAAAGCCACAATGCCGACATAAGTATAAGAAAACTGACTCTTCTTACTGATTATAGTTTGAAACATTCCTGTGACACTAGTTATAGATTCCGATGCTTTACTTCAGGTTTACTGTATACCTTGGACCTTCTTATTGACGGTGAAACACAGATATTGCATCGGAATTAAATACAAAAGGCACAATTCCGATTTAAGACAAGAAGGCTGACTCTTCTTACTGACTTTGTTTCAACCATTCCTGTGACACTATATATAGATTCCGATGCTTCACTTCAGGTTTACTTTACCCCTGTGACCTTCTTATTGACGATGAAACACAGAAATTGCATCAAAATTATATACAAAAGCCACAAAACGTAAGTACAAGAAGCATGACTCTTCGTACGGTCTATGTTTTGAACCATTCCTGTGACACTAGTTATAGATTCCGATGCTTCACTTCAGGTTTACTGTTTCCCTTGGACCTTCTTATTGACGATGAAACACAGAAATTGCATCGGAATTAAATACAAAAGGCACAATGCCGACCTAAGTATAAGAAGACTGACTCTTCCTACTGTCTATGTTTTGAACCATTTCTGTGACACTAGTTATAGAGTCCGATGCTTCACTTCAGGTTTACTGTACCCCTTGTACCTTCTTATTGACGATGAAACACAGAAATTGCATCGTAATTAATTACAAAAGGTACAATGCCGACATAAGTACATGAAGACCGACTCTTCTTATTGACAATGATTTGAACCATTCCTGTGACACTAGTTATAGATTCCGATGCTTCACTTCAGGTTTACTGTATCCCTTGGACATACTTATTGACGATAAAACACAGAACTTCCATCGGAATTAAATACAAAAGGCAAAATGCCGACTTAAGTACACGAAAACTGACTCTTCTTACTGTCTATGTTTTGAACCATTCCTGTGACACTAGTTATAGATTCCGATGCTACACTCCAGGTTTACTGTATCCCTTGGACCTTTTTATTGACGATGAGACAACGAAATTGCATCGGAATTAAATACTAAATGCACAATGCCGACTGAAGTGCAAGAGGACTGACTTTTCTTACTGACTATTTTTGAACCATTCCTGTGACTCTAGTTATAGATTCCGATGCTTCACTTCAGGTTTACTGTATCTCTCTGACCTTCGTATTGACGATGAAACACAGAAATTGCATCGGTATTAAATAGAAAAGGCACAATGCCGACTTAAGTTCAAGAAGACTGACTCTTCTTGCTGTCTATGTTTTGAACCATTTCTGTGACACTAGTTATAGATTCCGATGCTTCACTCCAGGTGTACTGTATCCCTTGGACCTTGTTATTGACGATGAAACACAGAAATTGCATCGGAATGAAATAGAAAAGGCACAATGCCGCCTTAAGTGCAAGAAGACTGACACTTCTTACTTACTATGTTTTGAGCCATTCCTGTGACACTAGTTATAGATTCCGAATCTTCACTTCTGGTTTACTGTATCCCTTGGACCTTCTTATTGACGATGAAATACAGAAAGTACATCGGAATTAAATACAAAAGGCAAAATGCCGCCTTAAGTACACGAAGACTGACTCTTCTTACGGTCTATGTTTTGAACCATTCCTGTGACACTAGTTATAGATTCCGATGCTTCACTCCAGGTTTACTGTATCCCTTGGACCTCGGTATTGACTATAAAACACAGAAATTGCATCTGATTTAAATAGAAAAGGCACAATGCCGACATAAGTACAAGAAGACTGACTCTTCTTACTGACTATGTTTTGAACCATTCCTGTGACACTAGTTATAGATTCCGAATCTTCACTTCAGTTTTACTGTATCCCTTGGACCTTCTTATTGACGATGAAACACAGAAATTCCATCGGAATTAAATACAAAAGGCACAATGCCGACTTAAGGACAAGAAGACTGACTGTTCTTACTGTGACACTAGTTATAGATTCCGATGCTTCAGTTCAGGTTTATTGTATCCCTCTGACCTCCTTATTGCCGATGAAACACAGAAATTGCATCGGAATTAAGTAGAAAAGGCACAATGCCGACTTAAGTACCAGAAGACTGACTCTTCTTACTCTCTATGTTATGAACCATTTCTGTGACACTAGTTATAGATTCCGATGCTTCACTCCAGGTTCATTGTATCCCTTGGACCTTCTTATTGACGATGAAACACAGAAATTGCATAGGAATTAAATAGAAAAAGCACAATGCTGACTTAAGTACAAGAAGACTGACTCTTCTTACTGACTATGTTTTGATCTATTCCTGTGACACTAGTTATAGATTGCGATGCTTCACTTCAGGTTTACTGTATACCTTGGACCTTCTTATTGACGATGAAACACAGAAATTGCATCGGAATTAAATACAAAAGGCACAATGCCGACTTAAGCACAAGAAGACTGACTCTTCCTACCGTCTATGTTTTGAACCATTCCTGTGACACTAGTTATAGATTCAGAAGCTACACTCCAAGTTTACCATATCCCTTAGACCTTCTTATTGACGATGAAACACAGAAATTGCATCGGAATTAAATACAAAAGGCACAATACCGTCTTAAGGACAAGAAGACTGACTCTTCTTACTGACTATGTTTTGAACCATTCCTGTGTACTAGTTATAAATTCCGATGCTTCACTCCAGGTTTACTATATCCCTTGGACCTTCTTATTGACGATGAAACACAGAAATTGCATCGGAATTAAATACAAAAGGTACAATGCCGACTTAAGTACAAGAACAGTGACTCTTCCTACTGTCTAAGTTTTGAACCATTCCTGTGACACTAGTTATAGATTCCGATGCTTCACTTCAGGTTTACTGTATCCCTTGGACCTTCTTATTGACGATGAAACACAGAAATTGCATCGGAATTAAATACAAAAGGCACAATGCCGACTTAAGTACAAGAACAGTGACTCTTCCTACTGTCTAAGTTTTGAACCATTCCTGTGACACTAGTTATAGATTCCGACGCTTCACTTCAGGTTTACTGTATCCCTTGAACCTTCTTATTGACGATGAAACACAGAAATTGCATCGGAATTAAATACAAAAGGCACAATGCCGACTTAAGGACAAGAAGACTGACTCTTCCTACTGACTATGTTTTGAACCATTCCTGTGACACTAGTTATAGATTCCGAATCTTCACTTCAGGTTTATTGTATCCCTTGAACCTTCTTATTGACAATGAAACACAGAAATTGTATCGGAATGAGATACGAAAGGCACAATGCCGACTTAACTACAAGAAGACTGACTCTTCTTACTGTCTATGTTATGAACCATTCCATTGACACTAGTTATAGATTCCGATGCTTCACTCCAGGTTTACTGTATCCCTTGGACCTTCTTATTGACGACGAAACACAGAAATTGCATCGGAATTAAATAGAAAAGGCACAATGCCGACTTAAGTACAAGAAGACTGACTCTTCTTACTGTCTACGTTTGAACCATTCCTGTGACACTAGTTACAGATTCCGATGCTTCACTTCAGGTTTACTGTATCCCTCTGACCTTCTTATTGACGGTGAAACACAGAAAGTGCCCCGGAATTAAATACGAAAGGCACAATACCGACTTATGTACAAGAAGACTGACTCTTCTTACTGACTATGTTTGAACCAATCCTGTGAGACTAGTTGTAGATTCCGATGCTTCACTTCAGGTTTACTGTATCCCTTGGACCTTCTTGTTGACGATGAAACACAGAAATTGAATCACAATTAAATACAAGAGGCACAATGCCGACTTAAGTACAAGAACAGTGACTCTTCCTACTGTCTAAGTTTTGAACCATTCCTGTGACACTAGTTATAGATTCCGACTCTTCACTTCAGGTTTACTGTATCCCTTGTACCTTCTTATTGACGATGAAACACAGAAATTGCATCGGAATTAAATACAAAAGGCACAATGCCGACTTAAGGACAAGAAGACTGACTCTTCTTACTGACTATGTTTTGAACCATTCCTGTGACACTAGTTATAGATTCTGATGGTTCACTTCAGGTTCACTGCATCCCTCTGACCTTCTTATTGACAATGAAACACAGAAATTGCATCGGAATTAAATTCAAAAGGCACAATGCCGACTTAAGTGCTGGAAGACTGACTCTTCTTTCTGTCCATGTTTGAACCATTCCTGTGACACTAGTTATAGATTCCGATGCTTCACTGCAGGTTTACTGTATCACTCTGACCTTCTTATTGACGGTGACACACAGAAATTGCATCGGAATTAAATACGAAAGGCACAATGCCGACTTAACTACAAGAAGACTGACTCTTCTTACTGACTATGTTTTGAACCATTCCTGTGACACTAGTTATAGATTCCGATGCTTCACTTCAGGTTTACCGTATCCATGTGACCTCCTTACTGACGATGAAACACAGAAATTGCATCGGAATTAAATTGAAAAGGCACAATGCCGACTTAAGTACACGAATTTGAATCTTCTTACTGTCTATGCTTTGAACCATTCCTGTGACACTAGTTATAGATTCCGATGCTTCACTCCACGTTTACTGTATCCCTTGGACCTTCTTATTGACGATGAAACACAGAAATTGCATCGGAATTAAATACAAAAGGCACAATGCCGACTTAAATACAAGAAGACTGACTCTTCTTACTGACTATGTTTTGAACCATTCCTGTGACACTAGTTATAGATTCCGATGCGTCACTTCAGGATTACTGTATCCCTCTGACCTTCTTATTGACGATGAAACACAGAAATTGCATCGGAATTAAATAGAATTGGCACTATGCCGCCTTACGTACAAGAAGACTGACCCTTCTTACTGTCTATGTTTTGAACCATTCCTGTGACACTAGTTATAGATTCCGATGCTTCACTTCAGGTTAGCTGTATCCCTCGGACCTTGTTATTGACGATGAAACACAGATATTGCATCGGAATTAAATAGAAGAGGCACAATGCCGACATAAGTGTAAGAAAACTGACTCTTCTTACTGATTATAGTTTGAAACATTGCTGTGACACTAGTTATAGATTTCGATGCTTTACTTCAGGTTTACTGTATCCCTTGGACCTTCTTATTGACGATGAAACACAGAAATTGCATCGGAATTAAATAGAAAAGCCACAATGCCGACATAAGTATAAGAAAACTGACTCTTCTTACTGATTATGGTTTGAAACATTCCTGTGACACTAGTTATAGATTCCGATGCTTTACTTCAGGTTTACTGTATACCTTGGACCTTCTTATTGACGGTGAAACACAGATATTGCATCGGAATTAAATACAAAAGGCACAATTCCGATTTAAGACAAGAAGGCTGACTCTTCTTACTGACTTTGTTTCAACCATTCCTGTGACACTATATATAGATTCCGATGCTTCACTTCAGGTTTACTTTACCCCTGTGACCTTCTTATTGACGATGAAACACAGAAATTGCATCGAAATTATATACAAAAGCCACAAAACATAAGTACAAGAAGCATGACTCTTCGTACGGTCTATGTTTTGAACCATTCCTGTGACACTAGTTATAGATTCCGATGCTTCACTTCAGGTTTACTGTTTCCCTTGGACCTTCTTATTGACGATGAAACACAGAAATTGCATCGGAATTAAATACAAAAGGCACAATGCCGACCTAAGTATAAGAAGACTGACTCTTCCTACTGTCTATGTTTTGAACCATTTCTGTGACACTAGTTATAGAGTCCGATGCTTCACTTCAGGTTTACTGTACCCCTTGTACCTTCTTATTGACGATGAAACACAGAAATTGCATCGTAACTAATTACAAAAGGTACAATGCCAACATAAGTACATGAAGACCGACTCTTCTTATTGACAATGATTTGAACCATTCCTGTGACACTAGTTATAGATTCCGATGCTTCACTTCAGGTTTACTGTATCCCTTGGACATACTTATTGACGATAAAACACAGAACTTCCATCGGAATTAAATACAAAAGGCAAAATGCCGACTTAAGTACACGAAAACTGACTCTTCTTACTGTCTATGTTTTGAATCATTCCTGTGACACTAGTTATAGATTCCGATGCTACACTCCAGGTTTACTGTATCCCTTGGACCTTTAATTGACGATGAGACAACGAAATTGCATCGGAATTAAATACTAAATGCACAATGCCGACTTAAGTACAAGAGGACTGACTTTTCTTACTGACTATTTTTGAACCATTCCTGTGACTCTAGTTATAGATTCCGATGCTTCACTTCAGGTTTACTGTATCCCTCTGACCTTCTTATTGACGATGAAACACAGAAATTGCATCGGTATTAAATAGAAAAGGCACAATGCCGACTTAAGTTCAAGAAGACTGACTCTTCTTGCTGTCTATGTTTTGAACCATTTCTGTGACACTAGTTATAGATTCCGATGCTTCACTTCTGGTTTACTGTATCCCTTGGACCTTCTTATTGACGATGAAATACAGAAAGTACATCGGAATTAAATACAAAAGGCAAAATGCCGCCTTAAGTACACGAAGACTGACTCTTCTTACTGTCTATGTTTTGAACCATTCCTGTGACACTAGTTATAGATTCCGATGCTTCACTCCAGGTTTACTGTATCCCTTGGACCTCGTTATTGACTATAAAACACAGAAATTGCATCTGATTTAAATAGAAAAGGCACAATGCCGACATAAGTACAAGAAGACTGACTCTTCTTACTGACTATGTTTTGAACCATTCCTGTGACACTAGTTATAGATTCCGAATCTTCACTTCAGTTTTACTGTATCCCTTGGACCTTCTTATTGACGATGAAACACAGAAATTCCATCGGAATTAAATACAAAAGGCACAATGCCGACTTAAGGACAAGAAGACTGACTGTTCTTACTGTGACACTAGTTATAGATTCCGATGCTTCACTTCAGGTTTATTGTATCCCTCTGACCTCCTTATTGCCGATGAAACACAGAAATTGCATCGGAATTAAGTAGAAAAGGCACAATGCCGACTTAAGTACTAGAAGACTGACTCTTTTTACTCTCTATGTTATGAACCATTTCTGTGACACTAGTTATAGATTCCGATGCTTCACTCCAGGTTCATTGTATCCCTTGGACCTTCTTATTGACGATGAAACACAGAAATTGCATAGGAATTAAATAGAAAAAGCACAATGCTGACTTAAGTACAAGAAGATTGACTCTTCTTACTGACTATGTTTTGATCTATTCCTGTGACACTAGTTATAGATTGCGATGCTTCACTTCAGGTTTACTGTATACCTTGGACCTTCTTATTGACGATGAAACACAGAAATTGCATCGGAATTAAATACAAAAGGCACAATGCCGACTTAAGCACAAGAAGACTGACTCTTCCTACCGTCTATGTTTTGAACCACTCCTGTGACACTAGTTATAGATTCCGAAGCTACACTCCAAGTTTACCATATCCCTTAGACCTTCTTATTGACGATGAAACACAGAAATTGCATCGGAATTAAATACAAAAGGCACAATGCCGACTTAAGGACAAGAAGTCTGACTCTTCTTACTGACTATGTTTTGAACCATTCCGGTGACACTAGTTATAGATTTCGATGCTTCACTTCAGGTTTACTGTATCCCTTCCACATCCTTATTGACGATGAAACACAGAAATTGCATCGGAATTAAATACAAATGGCACAATGCCGACTTAAGTACAAGAAGACTGACTCTTCTTACTGTCTATGTTTGAACCTTTCCTGTGACACTAGTTATAGATTCCGAAGCTTCACTCAGGGTTTACTATATCCCTTGGACCTTTTTATTGTAGATGTAACACAGAAATTGCATCGGAATTAAATACAAAAGGCACAATGCCGACTTAAGGACAAGAAAACTGACTCTTCATACTGACTATGTTTTGAACCATTCCTGTGACACTAGTTATAGATTTCGATGCTTCACTCCAGGTTACTGTATCCCTTGGACCTTCTTATTGACGATGAAACACAGAAATTGCATCGGAATTATATAGAAAAGGCACAATGCCGACTTAAGTATAAGAAAACAGACTCTTCTTACTGATTATAGTTTGAACCATTAGGGTGACACTAGTTATAGATTCCGATGCTTTACTTCAGGTTTACTGTATACCTTGGAAATTCTTATTGACGATGAAACACAGAAATTGCATCGGAATTAAATACAATAGGCACAATGCCAACTTAAGGACAACAAGACGGACTCTTCTTACTGACTATGTTTTGAACCATTCCTGTGACACTAGTTATAGATTCCGATGCTTCACTCCAGGTGTACTGTATCCCTTGGACCTTGTTGTTGACGATGAAACACAGAAATTGCATCGGAATGAAATAGAAAAGGCACAATGCCGACTTAAGTACAAGAAGATTGACTCTTCTTACTGACTATGTTTTGAACCATTCCTGTGACACTAGTTATAGATTCCGAATCTTCACTTCAGGTTTACTGTATCCCTTGGACGTTCTTATTGACGATGAAATACAGAAATTACATCGGAATTAAATACAAAAGGCAAAATGCCGCCTTAAGTACACGAAGACTGACTCTTCTTACTGTCTATGATTTGAACCATTCCTGTGACACTAGTTATAGATTCCGATGCTTCGATCCAGGTTTACTGTATCCCTTGGACCTCGTTATTGACGATGAAACACAGAAATTGCATCTGATTTAAATAGAAAAGGCACAATGCCGACTTAAGTACAAGAAGACTGACTCTTCTTACTGACTTTGTTTTGAACCATTCCTGTGACACTAATTATAGATTCCGATGCTTCACTTCAGGTTTACTGATTCCCTCTGACCTTCTTATTGACGATGAAACACAGAAATTGCAGCGGAATTAAATACAAAAGGCACAATGCCGACTTAAGTACAAGAAGACTGACTCTTCTTACTGTCTATGTATTGGACCATTACTGTTGCTCTAGTTATAGAATTCGGTGCTTCACTCCAGGTTTACTGTATCCCTTGGACCTTCTTATTGACGGAGAAACACAGAAATTGCATCGGAATTAAATACAAGATGCACAATGTCGACTTAAGGACAAGAAAACTGACTCTTCTTACTGACTGTGTTTTGAACCATTTCTGTGACACTAGTTATAGACTCCGATGCCTCACTTCAGGTTTACTGTATCCCTCTGACCTTCTTATTGACGATGAAACACAGAAATTGCATCGGAATTATATACAAAAGGCACAATGCCGACTTAAGTACTAGAAGACTGACTCTTCTTACTGTCTATGTTTGAACAATTCCTGTGACAGTAGTTATAGATTCCGATGCTTCACTTCACGTTTACTGTTTCCCTTTGACCTTCTCATTGACGATGAAACACAGAAATTGCATCGGAATTAAATACAAAAGCCACAATGTCGACTTAAGTATAAGAACAATGACTCTTCCTACTGTCTATGCTTTGAACCATTCCTGTGACACTAGTTATAAATTCCGACGCTTCACTTCAGGTTTACTGCACCCCTAGTACCTTCTTATTGACGATGAAACACAGAAAATTCATCGGAATTAGATACAAAAGGCACAATGCCGACATAAGCACATGAAGGACCGACTCATCTTATTGACAATGATTTGAACCTTTCCTGTGACACTAGTTATAGATTCCGATGCTTCACTTCAGGTTTACTGTATCCCTTGGACATACTTATTGACGATGAAACACAGAAATTCCATCGGAATTAAATACAAAAGGCAAAATGCCGACTTAAGTACACGAAAACTGACTCTTCTTACTGTCTATGTTTTGAACAATTCCTGTGACACTAGTTATAGATTCCGATGCTACACTTCTGGTTTACTGTATACCTTGGACATTCTTATTGACGATGAAACACAGAAATCGCATCGGAAGTAAATACAAAAGGCACAATGCCGACTTAAGTACAAGAAGACTGACTCTTCTTACTGTCTATGTTTTGAACCATTCCTGTGACACTAGTTATAGATTACGAAGCTTCACTCCAAGTTTACCATATCCCTTAGACCTTCTTATTGACGATGAAACACAGAAATTGCATCGGAATTAAATACAAAAGGCACAATGCCGACTTAAGGACAAGAAGACTGACTCTTCTTACTGACTATGTTTTGAACCATTCCTGTGACACTAGTTATAGATTTCGATGCTTCACTTCAGGTTTACTGTATCCCTTCCACATCCTTATTGACGATGAAACACAGAAATTGCATCAGAATTAAATACAAATGGCACAATGCCGACTTAACGACAAGGAGACTGACTCTTCTTACTGACTATGTTTTGAACCATTCCTGTGACACTAGTTATAGATTCCGATGCTTTACTTCAGGTTTACTGTATACCTTGGAAATTCTTATTGACGATGAAACACAGAAATTGCATCGGAATTAAATACAAAAAGCACAATGCCGACTTAAGTACAAGAAGACTGACTCTTCCTACTGTCTATCTTTTGAACCATTCCTGTGACACTAATTGTGGATTCCGATGCTTCACTTCAGGTTTACTGTATCCCGCTGACCTTCTTATTGACGATGTAACACAGAAATTGCATCGGAATTAAATACAATAGGCACAATGCCAACTTAAGGACAACAAGACTGACTCTTCTTACTGACTATGTTTTGAACCATTCCTGTGACACTAGTTATAGATTCCGATGCTTCACTCCAGGTGTACTCTATCCCTTGGACCTTGTTATTGACGATGAAACACAGAAATTGCATCGGAATGAAATAGAAAAGGCACAATGCCGACTTAAGTACAAGAAGATTGACTCTTCTTACTGACTATGTTTTGAACCATTCCTGTGACACTAGTTATAGATTCCGAATCTTCACTTCAGGTTTACTGTATCCCTTGGACCTTCTTATTGACGATGAAATACAGAAATTACATCGGAATTAAATACAAAAGGCAAAATGCCGCCTTAAGTACACGAAGACTGACAATTCTTACTGTCTATGTTTTGAACCTTTCCTGTGACACTCGTTATAGATTCCGATGCTACACTCCAGGTTTATTGTATCCCATGAACCTTCTTATTGACGATGAAACACAAAAATTGCATCGGAATTAAATACAAAAGGCACAATGCCGAATTAAGGACAAGAAGATTGACTCTTCTTACTGACTTTGTTTTGAACCATTCCTGTGACACTAATTATAGATTCCGATGCTTCACTTCAGGTTTACTGTATCCCTCTGACCTTCTTATTGGCGATGAAACACAGAAATTGCATCGGAATTAAATACAAAAGCCACAATGCCGACTTAAGTACAAGAAGACTGACACTTCCTACTGTCTATGTTTTGAACCATGTCTGTGACTCTAGTTATAGAGTCCGATGTTTCACTTCAGGTTTACTGTATCCCTTGGACCTTCTTATTGACGACGAATCACAGAAATTGCATCGGAATTAAATACAAAAGGCACAATGCCGACTTTAGTACAAGAAGACTGACTCTTCTTACTGTCTATGTATTGAACCATTACTGTTGCTCTAGTAATAGAATTCGGTGCTTCACTCCAGGTTTACTGTATCCCTTGGACCTTCTTATTGACGATGAAACACAGAAATTGCATCGGAATTAAATACAAGATGCACAATGCCGACTTAAGGACAAGAAAACTGACTCTTCTTACTGACTGTGTTTTGAACCATTCCTGTGACACTAGTTATAGACTCCGATGCTTCACTTCAGGTTTACTGTATCCCTCTGACCTTCTTATTGACGATGAAACACAGAAATTGCATCGGAATTAAATACAAAAGGCACAATGCCGACTTAAGTACTAGAAGACTGACTCTTCTTACTGTCTATGTTTGAACAATTCCTGTGACACTAGTTATAGATTCCGATGCTTCACTTCAGGTTTACTGTATCCCTCTGACATTCTTATTGACGGTGAAACACAGAAATTTCATCGGAATTAAATACGAAAGGCACAATGCCGACTTTAGTAGAAGTAGACTGACTCTTCTTACTGACTATGTTTTGAACCATTCCAGTGACACTAGTTATAGATTCCGATGCTTCACTTCAGGTTTCCTGTATCCCTCTGACCATCTTATTAACGATGAAACACAGAAATTGCATCGGAATTAAATAGAAAATGCACAATGCCGACTTAAGTAGAAGTAGACTGACTCTTCTTACTGACTATGTTTTGAACCATTCCAGTGACACTAGTTATAGATTCCGATGCTTCACTTCAGGTTTCCTGTATCCCTCTGACCATCTTATTGACGATGAAACACAGAAATTGCATCGGAATTAAATTGTAAAGGCACAATGCCGACATAAGTACAAGAAGACTGACTCTTCTTACTGTCTACATCTACATCTATATTCCGCGAGCCACCTTACGGTGTGTGGCGGAGGGTACTTATTGTACCACTATCTGATCCCCCCTTCCCTGTTCCATTCACGAATTGTGCGTGGGATGAACGACTGCTTTTAAGTCTCCGTATTTGCTCTAATTTCTGGGATCTTTTCGTTGTGATCATTACGCGAGATTTATGTGGGCGGTAGTAATATGTTGCCCATCTCTTCCCGGAATGTGCTCTCTCGTAATTTCGATAATAAACCTCTCCGTATTGTGTAACGCCTTTCTTGAAGTGTCCGCCACTGGAGCTTGTTCAGCATCTCCGTAACGCTCTCACGCTGACTAAATATCCCCATGACGAATCGCGCTGCTTTTCGCTGGATCATGTCTATCTCTTCTATTAATCCAACCTGGTAAGGGTCCCATACTGATGAGCAATATTCAAGAATCGGACGAACAAGCGTTTTGTAAGCTACTTCTTTCGTCGATGAGTCACATTTTCTTAGAATTCCTCCTATGAATCTCAACCTGGCGCCTGCTTTTCCCGCTATTTGTTTTATGTGATCATTCCACTTCAGATCGCTCCGGATAGTAACTCCTAAGTATTTTACGGTCGTTACCGCTTCCAATGATTTACCACCTATGGCATAATCGTACTGGAATGGATTTCTGCCCCTATGTATGCGCATTATATTACATTTATCTACGTTTAGGGAAAGCTGCCAGCTGTCGCACCATGCATTAATCCTCTGCAGGTCCTCCTGGAGTACGTACGAGTCTTCTGATGTTGCTACTTTCTTGTAGACAACCGTGTCATCTGCAAATAGCCTCACGGAGCTACCGATGTTGTCAACTAAGTCATTTATGTATATTGTAAACAATAAAGGTCGTATCACGCTTCCCTGCGGTACTCCCGAAATTACCTCTACATCTGCAGATTTTGAACCGTTAAGAATGACACGTTGTGTTTTTTCTTCTAGCATATCCTGAATCCAATCACAAACCTGGTCCGATATTCCGTAAGCTCGTATTTTTTTCACTAAACGTAAGTGCGGAACCGTATCAAATGCCTTCCTGAAGTCCAGGAATACGGCATCAATCTGCTCGCCAGTGACAACGGGACTGTGAATTTCTTGGGCAAATAGGGCGAGCTGAGTTTCACATGATCTCTGTTTGCGGAATCCATGTTGGTTATGATGCAGGAGATTTGTATTATCTAAGAACGTCATAATACGAGAACACAAAACATGTTCCATTATTCTACAACAGATTGACGTAAGCGAAATAGGCCTATAATTATTCGCATCTGATTTATGACCCTTCTTGAAAATGGGAATGACCTGCGCTTTCTTCCAGTCACTAGGTACTTTACGTTCTTCCAGCGATCTACGATAAATTGCTGATAGAAAGGGGGCAAGTTCTTTAGCATAATCACTGTAGAATCTTAAGGGTATCTCGTCTGGTCCGGATGCTTTTCCGCTACTAAGTGATAGCAGTTGTTTTTCAATTCCGATATCGTTTATTTCAATATTTTCCATTTTGGCGTCCGTGCGACGGCTGAAGTCAGGGACCGTGTTACGATTTTCCGCAGGGAAACATTTTCGGAACACTGAAATCAGTATTTCTGCCTTTCTTCGGTCGTCCTCTGTTTCGGGGCCATCGTGGTCAACGAGTGACTGAATAGGGGATTTAGATCCGCTTACCGATTTTACATATGACCAAAACTTTTTAGGGTTCCTGTTTCGATTGTTTGCCAATGTTTTATGTTCGAATTCGTTGAATGCTTCTCTCATTGCTCTCTTTACGCTCTTTTTCGCTTCGTTCAGCTTTTCCTTATCAGCTATGATTCGACTACTCTTAAACCTATGATGAAGCTTTCTTTGTTTCCGTAGTACCTTTCGTACATGATTGTTATACCGCGGTGGATCTTTCCCCTCGCTTTGGACCTTAGTCGGTACGAACTTACCTGAGGCGTACTATGTTGTGAACCATTCCTGTGACACTAGTTATAGATTCCGATGCCTCACTCCAGGTTTACTGTATACCTTGGACCTTCTTATTGACGATGAAACACAGAAATTGCATCGGAATTAAATTCAAAAGGCACAATGCCGACTTAAGTGCAAGAAGACTGACTCTTCCTACTGTCTATGTTTTGAACCATTCTTGTGACACTAGTTGTGTATTCCGATGCTTCACTTCAGGTTTACTGTATCCCGCTGTCATTCTTATTGACGATGTAACACAGAAATTGCATCGGAATTAAATACAAAAGGCACAATGCCAACTTAAGGACAAGAAGACTGACTCTTCTTACTGACTATGTTTTGAACAATTCCTGTGACACTAGTTATACATTCCGCATCTTCACTTCAGGTTTACTGTATCCCTTGGACCTTCTTATTGACGATGAAATACAGAAATTACATCGGAATTAAATACAAAAGGCAAAATGCAAACTTAAGTATACGAAGACTGACTCTTCTTACTGTCTATGTCTTGAACCATTCCTGTGACACTAGTTATAGATTCCGATGCTACACTCCAGGTTTATTGTATTCCTTGAACCTTCTTATTGACGATGAAACACAGAAATTGCATCGGAATCAAATACAAAAGGCACGATGCCGACTTAAGGACAAGAAGACTGACTCTTCTTACTGACTTTGTTTTGAACCATTCCTGTGACACTAATTATAGATTCCGAAGCTTCACTTCAGGTTTACTGTATCCCTCTGACCTTCTTATTGACGATGAAACACAGAAATTGCATCGGACTTAACTACAAAAGCCACAATGCCGACTTAAGTACAAGAAGACTGACTCTTCATACGGTCTATGTTTTGAACCATTCCTGTACCACTATTTATAGATTCCGATGCTTCACTTCAGGTTTACTGTTTCCCTTGGACCTTCTTATTGACGATGAAACACAGAAATTGCATCGGAATTAAATACATAAGGCACAATGCCGACTTAAGTATAAGAAGACTGACTCTTCCTACTGTCTATGTTTTGAACCATTTCTGTGACACTAGTTATAGAGTCCGATGCTTCACTTCAGGTTCACTGTATCCCTTGGACCTTCTTATTGACGATGAGTCACAGAAATTGCATCGGAATTAAATACAAAAGGCACAATGCCGACTTAAGTACAAGAAGACTGACTCTTCTTACAGTCTATGTTATGAACCATTACTGTGACTCTAGTTATAGATCTCGATGCTTCACTCCAGGTTTACTGCATCCCTTGGAACTTCTTATTGACGATGAAACACAGAAATTGCATCGGAATTAAATACAAGAGGCACAATGCCGACTTAAGGACAAGAAGACTGACTCTTCTTACTGACTATGTTTTGAACCATTCCTGTGACACTAGTTATAGATTCCGATGCTTCACTTCAAGGTTTACTGTATCCCTCTGACCTTCTTATTGACGATGTAATACAGAAATTGTATCGGAATTAAATACAAAAGGCACAATGCCGACTTAAGTACAAGATGACTGACACTTCTTACTGACTATGTTTTGAACCATTCCTGTGACACTAGTTATAGATTCCGATGCTTCACTTCAGGTTTACGGTATCCCTCTGACCTTGTTATTGACGATGAAACACAGAAATTACATCGGAATTAAATAGAAAAGGCACAATGCCGACTTAAGTACAAGAAAACTGACTCATTTTACTGTCTATGTTTGGAACCAATCCTGTGACACTAGTTTTAGTTTCCGATGCTTCACTTCAGGTTTACTGTTTCCCTTTGACATTCTCATTGACGATGAAACACAGAAATAGCATCGGAATTAAATACAAAAGCCACAATGCCGACTTAAGTATAAGAACACTGACTCTTCCTACTGTCTATGCTTTCAACCATTCCTGTGACACTAGTTACAAATTCCGACGCTTCACTTCAGGTTTACTGTACCCCTAGTACCTTCTTATTGACGATGAAACACAGAAATTGCATCGGAATTAGATACAAAAGGCACAATGCCGACTTAAGGACAAGAAGACTGACTCTTCTTACTGACTATGTTTTGAACCATTCCAGTGACACTAGTTATAGATTTCGATGCTTCACTTCAGGTTTACTGTATCCCTTGGACATCCTTATTGACGATGAAACACAGAAATTGCATCGGAATTAAATACAAATGGCACAATGCCGACTTAAGTACAAGAAGACTGAATCTTCTTACTGTCTATGTTTTGAACCTTTCCTGTGTCACTAGTTATAGATTCCGATGCTTCACTCAGGGTTTACTATATCCCTTGGACCTTCTTATTGTCGATGTAACACAGAAATTGCATCGGAATTAAATACAAAAAGCACAATGCCGACTTAAGGACAAGAAGACCGACTATTCTTACTGACTATGCTTTGAACCATTCCTGTTACACTAATTAAAGATTCCGATGCTTCACTACAGGTTCACTGTATCCCTCTGACCTTCGTATTGACGATGAAACTCAGAAATTGCATCGGAATTAAATACAAAAGGCACAATGTCAACTTAAGTACAAGAAGACTGACGCTTCTTACTGCCTATGTTTTGAACCATTCCATTGACTCTAGTTATAGATTCCGATGCTTCACTCCAGGTTTACTGTATCCCTTGGACCTTCTTATTGGCGATGAAACACAGAAATTGCATCGGAATTAAATAGAAGAGGCACAATGCCGACTTAAGTACAAGAAGACTGACTCTTCTTACTGACTATGTTTTGAACCATTCCTGTGACACTAGTTATAGATTCCGATGCTTCACTTCAGGTTTACTATATCCCTTGGACATTCTTATTGACGATGAAACACAGAAATTGCATCGGAATGACATACAAAAGGCAAAATGCCGACTTAAGTACACGAAGACTGACTCTTCTTACTGTCTATGATTTGGACCATTCCTGTGACACTAGTTATAGATTCCGATGCTACACTCGAGGTTTACTGTATCCCTTGGACATTCTAATTGACGATGAACCACAGAAATTGCATCGGAATTAAATAGAAAAAGCACAATGCCGACTTGAGTACAAGAAGACTGACTCTTCTTACTGACTATGTTTGAACCATTCCTGTGACACTAGTTATAGATTCCGATGCTTCACCTCAGGTTTACTGTATCCCTCTGACCTTCTTATTGACGATGAAACACAGAAATTGCATCGGAATTAAATACAAAAGGCACAATGCCGACTTAAGTACAAGTACACTGACTCTTCTTACTGTTTATGCTTTGAACCATTCGTGTGACACTAGTTATAGATTCCGATGCTTCACTCCAGGTTTACCTTATCCCTTGGACCTTCTTATTGACGAAGAAACACAGAAATTGAATCGGAATTAAATAGAAAAGGCACAATGTCGACTTATGTACAGGAAGACTGACTCTTCTTACTGATTATTGTTTGAACCATTCCTGTGACACTAGTTATAGATTCCGATGCTACACTTCAGGTTTACTGTATACCTTGGACATTCTTATTGACGATGAAACACAGAAATCGCATCGGAATTAAATACAAAAGGCACAATGCCGACTTAAGTACAAGAAGACTGACTCTTCTTACTGTCTATGTTTTGAACCATTCCTGTGACACTAGTTATAGATTACGAAGCTTCACTCCAAGTTTACCATATCCCTTAGACCTTCTTATTGACGATGAAACACAGAAATTGCATCGGAATTAAATACAAAAGGCACAATGCCGACTTAAGGACAAGAAGACTGACTCTTCTTACTGACTATGTTTTGAACCATTCCTGTGACACTAGTTATAGATTTCGATGCTTCACTTCAGGTTTACTGTATCCCTTCCACATCCTTATTGACGATGAAACACAGAAATTGCATCGGAATTAAATACAAATGGCACAATGCCGACTTAACGACAAGGAGACTGACTCTTCTTACTGACTATGTTTTGAACCATTCCTGTGACACTAGTTATAGATTCCGATGCTTTACTTCAGGTTTACTGTATACCTTGGAAATTCTTATTGACGATGAAACACAGAAATTGCATCGGAATTAAATACAAAAAGCACAATGCCGACTTAAGTACAAGAAGACTGACTCTTCCTACTGTCTATCTTTTGAACCATTCCTGTGACACTAATTGTGGATTCCGATGCTTCACTTCAGGTTTACTGTATCCCGCTGACCTTCTTATTGACGATGTAACACAGAAATTGCATCGGAATTAAATACAATAGGCACAATGCCAACTTAAGGACAACAAGACTGACTCTTCTTACTGACTATGTTTTGAAACATTCCTGTGACACTAGTTATAGATTCCGATGCTTCACTCCAGGTGTACTGTATCCCTTGGACCTTGTTATTGACGATGAAACACAGAAATTGCATCGGAATGAAATAGAAAAGGCACAATGCCGACTTAAGTACAAGAAGATTGACTCTTCTTACTGACTATGTTTTGAACCATTCCTGTGACACTAGTTATAGATTCCGAATCTTCACTTCAGGTTTACTGTATCCCTTGGACCTTCTTATTGACGATGAAATACAGAAATTACATCGGAATTAAATACAAAAGGCAAAATGCCGCCTTAAGTACACGAAGACTGACAATTCTTACTGTCTATGATTTGAACCATTCCTGTGACACTAGTTATAGATTCCGATGCTTCGATCCAGGTTTCATGTATCCCTTGGACCTCGTTATTGACGATGAAACACAGAAATTGCATCTGATTTAAATAGAAAAGGCACAATGCCGACTTAAGTACAAGAAGACTGACTCTTCTTACTGACTATCTTTTGAACCATTCCTGTGACACTAGTTATAGATTCCGAATCTTCACTTCAGGTTTACTGTATCCCTTGGACCTTCTTATTGACGATGAAACACAGAAATTACATCGGATTTAAATACAAAATGCAAAATGCCGACTTAAGTACACGAAGACTGACTCTTCTTACTGTCTATGTTTTGAACCTTTCCTGTGACACTCGTTATAGATTCCGATGCTACACTCCAGGTTTATTGTATCCCATGAACCTTCTTATTGACGATGAAACACAAAAATTGCATCGGAATCAAATACAAAAGGCACAATGCCGAATTAAGGACAAGAAGATTGACTCTTCTTACTGACTTTGTTTTGAACCATTCCTGTGACACTAATTATAGATTCCGATGCTTCACTTCAGGTTTACTGTATCCCTCTGACCTTCTTATTGGCGATGAAACACAGAAATTGCATCGGAATTAAATACAAAAGCCACAATGCCGACTTAAGTACAAGAAGACTGACACTTCCTACTGTCTATGTTTTGAACCATTTCTGTGACTCTAGTTATAGAGTCCGATGTTTCACTTCAGGTTTACTGTATCCCTTGGACCTTCTTATTGACGACGAATCACAGAAATTGCATCGGAATTAAATACAAAAGGCACAATGCCGACTTTAGTACAAGAAGACTGACTCTTCTTACTGTCTATGTATTGAACCATTACTGTTGCTCTAGTAATAGAATTCGGTGCTTCACTCCAGGATTACTGTATCCCTTGGACCTTCTTATTGACGATGAAACACAGAAATTGCATCGGAATTAAATACAAGATGCACAATGCCGACTTAAGGACAAGAAAACTGACTCTTCTTACTGACTGTGTTTTGAACCATTCCTGTGACACTAGTTATAGACTCCGATGCTTCACTTCAGGTTTACTGTATCCCTCTGACCTTCTTATTGACGATGAAACACAGAAATTGCATCGGAATTAAATACAAAAGGCACAATGCCGACTTAAGTACTAGAAGACTGACTCTTCTTACTGTCTATGTTTGAACAATTCCTGTGACACTAGTTATAGATTCCGATGCTTCACTTCAGGTTTACTGTATCCCTCTGACATTCTTATTGACGGTGAAACACAGAAATTGCATCGGAATTAAATACGAAAGGCACAATGCCGACTTAAGTAGAAGTAGACTGACTCTTCTTACTGACTATGTTTTGAACCATTCCAGTGACACTAGTTATAGATTCCGATGCTGCACTTCAGGTTTCCTGTATCCCTCTGACCATCTTATTAACGATGAAACACAGAAATTGCATCGGAATTAAATAGAAAATGCACAATGCCGACTTAAGTAGAAGTAGACTGACTCTTCTTACTGACTATGTTTTGAACCATTCCAGTGACACTAGTTATAGATTCCGATGCTTCACTTCAGGTTTCCTGTATCCCTCTGACCATCTTATTGACGATGAAACACAGAAATTGCATCGGAATTAAATTGTAAAGGCACAATGCCGACATAAGTACAAGAAGACTGACTCTTCTTACTGTCTACATCTACATCTATATTCCGCGAGCCACCTTACGGTGTGTGGCGGAGGGTACTTATTGTACCACTATCTGATCCCCCCTTCCCTGTTCCATTCACGAATTGTGCGTGGGATGAACGACTGCTTTTAAGTCTCCGTATTTGCTCTAATTTCTGGGATCTTTTCGTTGTGATCATTACGCGAGATTTATGTGGGCGGTAGTAATATGTTGCCCATCTCTTCCCGGAATGTGCTCTCTCGTAATTTCGATAATAAACCTCTCCGTATTGTGTAACGCCTTTCTTGAAGTGTCCGCCACTGGAGCTTGTTCAGCATCTCCGTAACGCTCTCACGCTGACTAAATATCCCCATGACGAATCGCGCTGCTTTTCGCTGGATCATGTCTATCTCTTCTATTAATCCAACCTGGTAAGGGTCCCATACTGATGAGCAATATTCAAGAATCGGACGAACAAGCGTTTTGTAAGCTACTTCTTTCGTCGATGAGTCACATTTTCTTAGAATTCCTCCTATGAATCTCAACCTGGCGCCTGCTTTTCCCACTATTTGTTTTATGTGATCATTCCACTTCAGATCGCTCCGGATAGTAACTCCTAAGTATTTTACGGTCGTTACCGCTTCCAATGATTTACCACCTATGGCATAATCGTACTGGAATGGATTTCTGCCCCTATGTATGCGCATTATATTACATTTATCTACGTTTAGGGAAAGCTGCCAGCTGTCGCACCATGCATTAATCCTCTGCAGGTCCTCCTGGAGTACGTACGAGTCTTCTGATGTTGCTACTTTCTTGTAGACAACCGTGTCATCTGCAAATAGCCTCACGGAGCTACCGATGTTGTCAACTAAGTCATTTATGTATATTGTAAACAATAAAGGTCGTATCACGCTTCCCTGCGGTACTCCCGAAATTACCTCTACATCTGCAGATTTTGAACCGTTAAGAATGACACGTTGTGTTCTTTCTTCTAGGAAATCCTGAATCCAATCACAAACCTGGTCCGATATTCCGTAAGCTCGTATTTTTTTCACTAAACGTAAGTGCGGAACCGTATCAAATGCCTTCCTGAAGTCCAGGAATACGGCATCAATCTGCTCGCCAGTGACAACGGGACTGTGAATTTCTTGGGCAAATAGGGCGAGCTGAGTTTCACATGATCTCTGTTTGCGGAATCCATGTTGGTTATGATTCAGGAGATTTGTATTATCTAAGAACGTCATAATACGAGAACACAAAACATGTTCCATTATTCTACAACAGATTGACGTAAGCGAAATAGGCCTATAATTATTCGCATCTGATTTATGACCCTTCTTGAAAATGGGAATGACCTGCGCTTTCTTCCAGTCACTAGGTACTTTACGTTCTTCCAGCGATCTACGATAAATTGCTGATAGAAAGGGGGCAAGTTCTTTAGCATAATCTCTGTAGAATCTTAAGGGTATCTCGTCTGGTCCGGATGCTTTTCCGCTACTAAGTGATAGCAGTTGTTTTTCAATTCCGATATCGTTTATTTCAATATTTTCCATTTTGGCGTCCGTGCGACGGCTGAAGTCAGGGACCGTGTTACGATTTTCCGCAGGGAAACATTTTCGGAACACTGAAATCAGTATTTCTGCCTTTCTTCGATCGTCCTCTGTTTCGGGGCCATCGTGGTCAACGAGTGACTGAATAGGGGATTTAGATCCGCTTACCGATTTTACATATGACCAAAACTTTTTAGGGTTCCTGTTTCGATTGTTTGCCAATGTTTTACGTTCGAATTCGTTGAATGCTTCTCTCATTGCTCTCTTTACGCTCTTTTTCGCTTCGTTCAGCTTTTCCTTATCAGCTATGATTCGACTACTCTTAAACCTATGATGAAGCTTTCTTTGTTTCCGTAGTACCTTTCGTACATGATTGTTATACCGCGGTGGATCTTTCCCCTCGCTTTGGACCTTAGTCGGTACGAACTTACCTGAGGCGTACTATGTTGTGAACCATTCCTGTGACACTAGTTATAGATTCCGATGCCTCACTCCAGGTTTACTGTATACCTTGGACCTTCTTATTGACGATGAAACACAGAAATTGCATCGGAATTAAATTCAAAAGGCACAATGCCGAGTTAAGTGCAAGAAGACTGACTCTTCCTACTGTCTATGTTTTGAACCATTCTTGTGACACTAGTTGTGTATTCCGATGCTTCACTTCAGGTTTACTGTATCCCGCTGTCATTCTTATTGACGATGTAACACAGAAATTGCATCGGAATTAAATACAAAAGGCACAATGCCAACTTAAGGACAAGAAGACTGACTCTTCTTACTGACTATGTTTTGAACCATTCCTGTGACACTAGTTATACATTCCGCATCTTCACTTCAGGTTTACTGTATCCCTTGGACCTTCTTATTGACGATGAAATACAGAAATTACATCGGAATTAAATACAAAAGGCAAAATGCAAACTTAAGTACACGAAGACTGACTCTTCTTACTGTCTATGTCTTGAACCATTCCTGTGACACTAGTTATATATTCCGATGCTACACTCCAGGTTTATTGTATTCCTTGAACCTTCTTATTGACGATGAAACACAGAAATTGCATCGGAATCAAATACAAAAGGCACGATGCCGACTTAAGGACAAGAAGACTGACTCTTCATACTGACTTTGTTTTGAACCATTCCTGTGACACTAATTATAGATTCCGAAGCTTCACTTCAGGTTTACTGTATCCCTCTGACCTTCTTATTGACGATGAAACACAGAAATTGCATCGGACTTAACTACAAAAGCCACAATGCCGACTTAAGTACAAGAAGACTGACTCTTCATACGGTCTATGTTTTGAACCATTCCTGTACCACTATTTATAGATTCCGATGCTTCACTTCAGGTTTACTGTTTCCCTTGGACCTTCTTATTGACGATGAAACACAGAAATTGCATCGGAATTAAATACATAAGGCACAATGCCGACTTAAGGACAAGAAGACCGACTATTCTTACTGACTATGCTTTGAACCATTAATGTTACACTAATTAAAGATTCCGATGCTTCACTACAGGTTCACTGTATCCCTCTGACCTTCGTATTGACGATGAAACTCAGAAATTGCATCGGAATTAAATACAAAAGGCACAATGTCAACTTAAGTACAAGAAGACTGACGCTTCTTACTGCCTATGTTTTGAACCATTCCATTGACTCTAGTTATAGATTCCGATGCTTCACTCCAGGTTTACTGTATCCCTTGGACCTTCTTATTGGCGATGAAACACAGGAATTGCATCGGAATTAAATAGAAGAGGCACAATGCCGACTTAAGTACAAGAAGACTGACTCTTCTTACTGACTATGTTTTGAACCATTCCTGTGACACTAGTTATAGATTCCGATGCTTCACTTCAGGTTTACTATATCCCTTGGACCTTCTTATTGACGATGAAACACAGAAATTGCATCGGAATGACATACAAAAGGCAAAATGCCGACTTAAGTACACGAAGACTGACTCTTCTTACTGTCTATGATTTGGACCATTCCTGTGACACTAGTTATAGATTCCGATGCTACACTCGAGGTTTACTGTATCCCTTGGACATTCTAATTGACGATGAACCACAGAAATTGCATCGGAATTAAATAGAAAAAGCACAATGCCGACTTGAGTACAAGAAGACTGACTCTTCTTACTGACTATGTTTGAACCATTCCTGTGACACTAGTTATAGATTCCGATGCTTCACCTCAGGTTTACTGTATCCCTCTGACCTTCTTATTGACGATGAAACACAGAAATTGCATCGGAATTAAATACAAAAGGCACAATGCCGACTTAAGTACAAGTACACTGACTCTTCTTACTGTTTATGCTTTGAACCATTCGTGTGACACTAGTTATAGATTCCGATGCTTCACTCCAGGTTTACCTTATCCCTTGGACCTTCTTATTGACGAAGAAACACAGAAATTGAATCGGAATTAAATAGAAAAGGCACAATGTCGACTTATGTACAGGAAGACTGACTCTTCTTACTGATTATTGTTTGAACCATTCCTGTGACACTAGTTATAGATTCCGATGCTTTACTTCAGGTGTACTGTATACCTTGGACCTTCTTATTGACGATGAAACACAGAAATTGCATCGGAATTAAATACAAACGGCACAATGCCGACTTAAGTACAAGAAGACTGACTCTTCCTACTGTCTATATTTTGAACCATTCCTGTGACACTAGTTCATGGTTCCGATGCTTCACTTCAGGTTTACTGTATCCCTCTGACCTTCTTATTGACGATGAAACATAGAAATTGCATCGGAATTAAATACAAAAGGCACAATGCCAACTTAAGGACAAGATGACTGACCCTTCTTACTGACTATGTTTTGAACCATTCCTGTGACACTAGTTATAGATTCCGATGCTTCACTCCAGGTTTACTGTATCCCTTAGAACCTGTTATTGACGATGAAACACAGAAATTGCATCGAAATTAAATAGAAAAGGCACAATGCCGACTTAAGTACAAGAAGACTGACTGTTCTTACTGACTTTGTTTTGAACCATTCCTGTGACACTAATAATAGATTCCGATGCTTCACTTCAGGTTTACTGATTCCCTCTGACCTTCTTATTGACGATGAAACACAGAAATTGCATCGGAATTAAACACAAAAGCCACAATGCCGACTTAAGTACAAGAAGACTGACTCTTCCAACTGTCTATGTTTTGAACCATTTCTGCGACTCTAGTTATAGAGTCCGATGCTTCACTTCAGGTTTACTGTATCCCTTGGACCTTCTTATTGACGACGAATCCCAGAAATTGCATCGGAATTAAATACAAAAGGCACAATGCCGACTTAAGTACAAGAAGACTGACTCTTCTTACTGTCTATGTATTGAACCATTACTGTTGCTCTAGTTATAGAATTCGGTGCTTCACTCCAGGTTTACTGTATCCCTTGGACCTTCTTATGGACGGAGAAACACAGAAATTGCATCGGAATTAAATACAAGATGCACAATGTCGACTTAAGGACAAGAAAACTGACTCTTCTTACTGACTGTGTTTTGAACCATTTCTGTGACACTAGTTATAGACTCCGATGCTTCACTTCAGGTTTACTGTATCCCTCTGACCTTCTTATTGACGATGAAACACAGAAATTGCATCGGAATTATATACAAAAGGCACAATGCCGACTTAAGTACTAGAAGACTGACTCTTCTTACTGTCTATGTTTGAACAATTCCTGTGACAGTAGTTATAGATTCCGATGCTTCACTTCACGTTTACTGTTTCCCTTTGACCTTCTCATTGACGATGAAACACAGAAATTGCATCGGAATTAAATACAAAAGCCACAATGTCGACTTAAGTATAAGAACAATGACTCTTCCTACTGTCTATGCTTTGAACCATTCCTGTGACACTAGTTATAAATTCCGACGCTTCACTTCAGGTTTACTGCACCCCTAGTACCTTCTTATTGACGATGAAACACAGAAAATTCATCGGAATTAGATACAAAAGGCACAATGCCGACATAAGCACATGAAGGACCGACTCATCTTATTGACAATGATTTGAACCTTTCCTGTGACACTAGTTATAGATTCCGATGCTTCACTTCAGGTTTACTGTATCCCTTGGACATACTTATTGACGATGAAACACAGAAATTCCATCGGAATTAAATACAAAAGGCAAAATGCCGACTTAAGTACACGAAAACTGACTCTTCTTACTGTCTATGTTTTGAACAATTCCTGTGACACTAGTTATAGATTCCGATGCTACACTTCAGGTTTACTGTATACCTTGGACATTCTTATTGACGATGAAACACAGAAATCGCATCGGAATTAAATACAAAAGGCACAATGCCGACTTAAGTACAAGAAGACAGACTCTTCTTACTGTCTATGTTTTGAACCATTCCTGTGACACTAGTTATAGATTACGAAGCTTCACTCCAAAGTTTACCATATCCTTAGACCTTCTTATTGACGATGAAACACAGAAATTGCATCGGAATTAAATACAAAAGGCACAATGCCGACTTAAGGACAAGAAGACTGACTCTTCTTACTGGACTATGTTTTGAACCATTCCTGTGACACTAGTTATAGATTCCGATGCTTTACTTCAGGTTTACTGTATACCTTGGAAATTCTTACTGACGATGAAAACACAGAAATTGCATCGGAATTAAATACAAAAAGCACAATGCCGACTTAAGTACAAGAAGACTGACTCTTCCTACTGTCTATCTTTTGAACCATTCCTGTGACACTATTGTGGATTCCGATGCTTCACTTCAGGTTTACTGTATCCGCTGACCTTCTTATTGACGATGTAACACAGAAATTGCATCGGAATTAAATACAATAGGCACAATGCCAACTTAAGGACAACAAGACTGACTCTTCTTACTGACTATGTTTTGAAACATTCCTGTGACACTAGTATTAGATTCCGATGCTTCACTCCAGGTGTACTGTATCCCTTGGACCTTGTTATTGACGATGAAACACAGAAATTGCATCGGAATGAAATAGAAAAGGCACAATGCCGACTTAAGTACAAGAAGATTGACTCTTCTTACTGACTATGTTTGAACCATTCCTGTGACACTAGTTATAGATTCCGAATCTTCACTTCAGGTTTACTGTATCCCTTGGACCTTCTTATTGACGATGAAATACAGAAATTACATCGGAATTAAATACAAAAGGCAAAATGCCGCCTTAAGTACACGAAGACTGACAATTCTTACTGTCTATGATTTGAACCATTCCTGTGACACTAGTTATAGATTCCGATGCTTCGATCCAGGTTCATGTATCCCTTGGACCTCGTTATTGACGATGAAACACAGAAATTGCATCTGATTTAAATAGAAAAGGCACAATGCCGACTTAAGTACAAGAAGACTGACTCTTCTTACTGACTATCTTTTGAACCATTCCTGTGACACTAGTTATAGATTCCGAATCTTCACTTCAGGTTTACTGTATCCCTTGGACCTTCTTATTGACGATGAAACACAGAAATTACATCGGATTTAAATACAAAATGCAAAATGCCGACTTAAGTACACGAAGACTGACTCTTCTTACTGTCTATGTTTTGAACCTCTCCTGTGACACTCGTTATAGATTCCGATGCTACACTCCAGGTTTATTGTATCCCATGAACCTTCTTATTGACGATGAAACACAAAAATTGCATCGGAATCAAATACAAAAGGCACAATGCCGAATTAAGGACAAGAAGATTGACTCTTCTTACTGACTTTGTTTTGAACCATTCCTGTGACACTAATTATAGATTCCGATGCTTCACTTCAGGTTTACTGTATCCCTCTGACCTTCTTATTGGCGATGAAACACAGAAATTGCATCGGAATTAAATACAAAAGCCACAATGCCGACTTAAGTACAAGAAGACTGACACTTCCTACTGTCTATGTTTTGAACCATTTCTGTGACTCTAGTTATAGAGTCCGATGTTTCACTTCAGGTTTACTGTATCCCTTGGACCTTCTTATTGACGACGAATCACAGAAATTGCATCGGAATTAAATACAAAAGGCACAATGCCGACTTTAGTACAAGAAGACTGACTCTTCTTACTGTCTATGTATTGAACCATTACTGTTGCTCTAGTAATAGAATTCGGTGCTTCACTCCAGGATTACTGTATCCCTTGGACCTTCTTATTGACGATGAAACACAGAAATTGCATCGGAATTAAATACAAGATGCACAATGCCGACTTAAGGACAAGAAAACTGACTCTTCTTACTGACTGTGTTTTGAACCATTCCTGTGACACTAGTTATAGACTCCGATGCTTCACTTCAGGTTTACTGTATCCCTCTGACCTTCTTATTGACGATGAAACACAGAAATTGCATCGGAATTAAATACAAAAGGCACAATGCCGACTTAAGTACTAGAAGACTGACTCTTCTTACTGTCTATGTTTGAACAATTCCTGTGACACTAGTTATAGATTCCGATGCTTCACTTCAGGTTTACTGTATCCCTCTGACATTCTTATTGACGGTGAAACACAGAAATTGCATCGGAATTAAATACGAAAGGCACAATGCCGACTTAAGTAGAAGTAGACTGACTCTTCTTACTGACTATGTTTTGAACCATTCCAGTGACACTAGTTATAGATTCCGATGCTGCACTTCAGGTTTCCTGTATCCCTCTGACCATCTTATTAACGATGAAACACAGAAATTGCATCGGAATTAAATAGAAAATGCACAATGCCGACTTAAGTAGAAGTAGACTGACTCTTCTTACTGACTATGTTTTGAACCATTCCAGTGACACTAGTTATAGATTCCGATGCTTCACTTCAGGTTTCCTGTATCCCTCTGACCATCTTATTGACGATGAAACACAGAAATTGCATCGGAATTAAATTGTAAAGGCACAATGCCGACATAAGTACAAGAAGACTGACTCTTCTTACTGTCTACATCTACATCTATATTCCGCGAGCCACCTTACGGTGTGTGGCGGAGGGTACTTATTGTACCACTATCTGATCCCCCCTTCCCTGTTCCATTCACGAATTGTGCGTGGGATGAACGACTGCTTTTAAGTCTCCGTATTTGCTCTAATTTCTGGGATCTTTTCGTTGTGATCATTACGCGAGATTTATGTGGGCGGTAGTAATATGTTGCCCATCTCTTCCCGGAATGTGCTCTCTCGTAATTTCGATAATAAACCTCTCCGTATTGTGTAACGCCTTTCTTGAAGTGTCCGCCACTGGAGCTTGTTCAGCATCTCCGTAACGCTCTCACGCTGACTAAATATCCCCATGACGAATCGCGCTGCTTTTCGCTGGATCATGTCTATCTCTTCTATTAATCCAACCTGGTAAGGGTCCCATACTGATGAGCAATATTCAAGAATCGGACGAACAAGCGTTTTGTAAGCTACTTCTTTCGTCGATGAGTCACATTTTCTTAGAATTCCTCCTATGAATCTCAACCTGGCGCCTGCTTTTCCCACTATTTGTTTTATGTGATCATTCCACTTCAGATCGCTCCGGATAGTAACTCCTAAGTATTTTACGGTCGTTACCGCTTCCAATGATTTACCACCTATGGCATAATCGTACTGGAATGGATTTCTGCCCCTATGTATGCGCATTATATTACATTTATCTACGTTTAGGGAAAGCTGCCAGCTGTCGCACCATGCATTAATCCTCTGCAGGTCCTCCTGGAGTACGTACGAGTCTTCTGATGTTGCTACTTTCTTGTAGACAACCGTGTCATCTGCAAATAGCCTCACGGAGCTACCGATGTTGTCAACTAAGTCATTTATGTATATTGTAAACAATAAAGGTCGTATCACGCTTCCCTGCGGTACTCCCGAAATTACCTCTACATCTGCAGATTTTGAACCGTTAAGAATGACACGTTGTGTTCTTTCTTCTAGGAAATCCTGAATCCAATCACAAACCTGGTCCGATATTCCGTAAGCTCGTATTTTTTTCACTAAACGTAAGTGCGGAACCGTATCAAATGCCTTCCTGAAGTCCAGGAATACGGCATCAATCTGCTCGCCAGTGACAACGGGACTGTGAATTTCTTGGGCAAATAGGGCGAGCTGAGTTTCACATGATCTCTGTTTGCGGAATCCATGTTGGTTATGATGCAGGAGATTTGTATTATCTAAGAACGTCATAATACGAGAACACAAAACATGTTCCATTATTCTACAACAGATTGACGTAAGCGAAATAGGCCTATAATTATTCGCATCTGATTTATGACCCTTCTTGAAAATGGGAATGACCTGCGCTTTCTTCCAGTCACTAGGTACTTTACGTTCTTCCAGCGATCTACGATAAATTGCTGATAGAAAGGGGGCAAGTTCTTTAGCATAATCACTGTAGAATCTTAAGGGTATCTCGTCTGGTCCGGATGCTTTTCCGCTACTAAGTGATAGCAGTTGTTTTTCAATTCCGATATCGTTTATTTCAATATTTTCCATTTTGGCGTCCGTGCGACGGCTGAAGTCAGGGACCGTGTTACGATTTTCCGCAGGGAAACATTTTCGGAACACTGAAATCAGTATTTCTGCCTTTCTTCGATCGTCCTCTGTTTCGGGGCCATCGTGGTCAACGAGTGACTGAATAGGGGATTTAGATCCGCTTACCGATTTTACATATGACCAAAACTTTTTAGGGTTCCTGTTTCGATTGTTTGCCAATGTTTTATGTTCGAATTCGTTGAATGCTTCTCTCATTGCTCTCTTTACGCTCTTTTTCGCTTCGTTCAGCTTTTCCTTATCAGCTATGATTCGACTACTCTTAAACCTATGATGAAGCTTTCTTTGTTTCCGTAGTACCTTTCGTACATGATTGTTATACCGCGGTGGATCTTTCCCCTCGCTTTGGACCTTAGTCGGTACGAACTTACCTGAGGCGTACTATGTTGTGAACCATTCCTGTGACACTAGTTATAGATTCCGATGCCTCACTCCAGGTTTACTGTATACCTTGGACCTTCTTATTGACGATGAAACACAGAAATTGCATCGGAATTAAATTCAAAAGGCACAATGCCGAGTTAAGTGCAAGAAGACTGACTCTTCCTACTGTCTATGTTTTGAACCATTCTTGTGACACTAGTTGTGTATTCCGATGCTTCACTTCAGGTTTACTGTATCCCGCTGTCATTCTTATTGACGATGTAACACAGAAATTGCATCGGAATTAAATACAAAAGGCACAATGCCAACTTAAGGACAAGAAGACTGACTCTTCTTACTGACTATGTTTTGAACCATTCCTGTGACACTAGTTATACATTCCGCATCTTCACTTCAGGTTTACTGTATCCCTTGGACCTTCTTATTGACGATGAAATACAGAAATTACATCGGAATTAAATACAAAAGGCAAAATGCAAACTTAAGTACACGAAGACTGACTCTTCTTACTGTCTATGTCTTGAACCATTCCTGTGACACTAGTTATATATTCCGATGCTACACTCCAGGTTTATTGTATTCCTTGAACCTTCTTATTGACGATGAAACACAGAAATTGCATCGGAATCAAATACAAAAGGCACGATGCCGACTTAAGGACAAGAAGACTGACTCTTCATACTGACTTTGTTTTGAACCATTCCTGTGACACTAATTATAGATTCCGAAGCTTCACTTCAGGTTTACTGTATCCCTCTGACCTTCTTATTGACGATGAAACACAGAAATTGCATCGGACTTAACTACAAAAGCCACAATGCCGACTTAAGTACAAGAAGACTGACTCTTCATACGGTCTATGTTTTGAACCATTCCTGTACCACTATTTATAGATTCCGATGCTTCACTTCAGGTTTACTGTTTCCCTTGGACCTTCTTATTGACGATGAAACACAGAAATTGCATCGGAATTAAATACATAAGGCACAATGCCGACTTAAGTATAAGAAGACTGACTCTTCCTACTGTCTATGTTTTGAACCATTTCTGTGACACTAGTTATAGAGTCCGATGCTTCACTTCAGGTTCACTGTATCCCTTGGACCTTCTTATTGACGATGAGTCACAGAAATTGCATCGGAATTAAATACAAAAGGCACAATGCCGACTTAAGTACAAGAAGACTGACTCTTCTTACAGTCTATGTTTTGAACCATTACTGTGACTCTAGTTATAGATCTCGATGCTTCACTCCAGGTTTACTGCATCCCTTGGAACTTCTTATTGACGATGAAACACAGAAATTGCATCGGAATTAAATACAAGAGGCACAATGCCGACTTAAGGACAAGAACACTGACTCTTCTTACTGACTATGTTTTGAACCATTCCTGTGACACTAGTTATAGATTCCGATGCTTCACTTCAAGGTTTACTGTATCCCTCTGACCTTCTTATTGACGATGTAATACAGAAATTGTATCGGAATTAAATACAAAAGGCACAATGCCGACTTAAGTACAAGATGACTGACACTTCTTACTGACTATGTTTTGAACCTTTCCTGTGTCACTAGTTATAGATTCCGATGCTTCACTCAGGGTTTACTATATCCCTTGGACCTTCTTATTGTCGATGTAACACAGAAATTGCATCGGAATTAAATACAAAAAGCACAATGCCGACTTAAGGACAAGAAGACCGACTATTCTTACTGACTATGCTTTGAACCATTCCTGTTACACTAATTAAAGATTCCGATGCTTCACTACAGGTTCACTGTATCCCTCTGACCTTCGTATTGACGATGAAACTCAGAAATTGCATCGGAATTAAATACAAAAGGCACAATGTCAACTTACGTACAAGAAGACTGACGCTTCTTACTGCCTATGTTTTGAACCATTCCATTGACTCTAGTTATAGATTCCGATGCTTCACTCCAGGTTTACTGTATCCCTTGGACCTTCTTATTGGCGATGAAACTCAGAAATTGCATCGGAATTAAATAGAAGAGGCACAATGCCGACTTAAGTACAAGAAGACTGACTCTTCTTACTGACTATGTTTTGAACCATTCCTGTGACACTAGTTATAGATTCCGATGCTTCACTTCAGGTTTACTATATCCCTTGGACCTTCTTATTGACGATGAAACACAGAAATTGCATCGGAATGACATACAAAAGGCAAAATGCCGACTTAAGTACACGAAGACTGACTCTTCTTACTGTCGATGTTTTGGACCATTCCTGTGACACTAGTTATAGATTCCGATGCTACACTCGAGGTTTACTGTATCCCTTGGACATTCTAATTGACGATGAACCACAGAAATTGCATCGGAATTAAATAGAAAAAGCACAATGCCGACTTGAGTACAAGAAGACTGACTCTTCTTACTGACTATGTTTGAACCATTCCTGTGACACTAGTTATAGATTCCGATGCTTCACCTCAGGTTTACTGTATCCCTCTGACCTTCTTATTGACGATGAAACACAGAAATTGCATCGGAATTAAATACAAAAGGCACAATGCCGACTTAAGTACAAGTACACTGACTCTTCTTACTGTTTATGCTTTGAACCATTCGTGTGACACTAGTTATAGATTCCGATGCTTCACTCCAGGTTTACCTTATCCCTTGGACCTTCTTATTGACGAAGAAACACAGAAATTGAATCGGAATTAAATAGAAAAGGCACAATGTCGACTTATGTACAGGAAGACTGACTCTTCTTACTGATTATTGTTTGAACCATTCCTGTGACACTAGTTATAGATTCCGATGCTTTACTTCAGGTGTACTGTATACCTTGGACCTTCTTATTGACGATGAAACACAGAAATTGCATCGGAATTAAATACAAACGGCACAATGCCGACTTAAGTACAAGAAGACTGACTCTTCCTACTGTCTATATTTTGAACCATTCCTGTGACACTAGTTCATGGTTCCGTAGCTTCACTTCAGGTTTACTGTATCCCTCTGACCTTCTTATTGACGATGAAACATAGAAATTGCATCGGAATTAAATACAAAAGGCACAATGCCAACTTAAGGACAAGATGACTGACCCTTCTTACTGACTATGTTTTGAACCATTCCTGTGACACTAGTTATAGATTCCGATGCTTCACTCCAGGTTTACTGTATCCCTTAGAACCTGTTATTGACGATGAAACACAGAAATTGCATCGAAATTAAATAGAAAAGGCACAATGCCGACTTAAGTACAAGAAGACTGACTGTTCTTACTGACTTTGTTTTGAACCATTCCTGTGACACTAATTAGAGATTCCGATACTTCACTTCAGGTTTATTGTATCCCTCTGACCTTCTTATTAACGATGAAACACAGAAATTGCATCGGATTTAAAAAGAAAAGGCACAATGTCGATTTAAGTACAAGAAGACTGACTCTTCTTACTGTCTATGCTTTGAACCATTCTTGCGACACTAGTTATAGATTCCGATGCTTCACTCCAGGTTTACTGTATCCCTTGGAATTTCTTATTAACGATGAAACACAGAAATTGCATCGGAATTAAATGGAAAAGGCATAATGCCGACTTAAGTACAAGAAGACTGACTCTTCTTACTTACTATGTTTTGAGCCATTCCTGTGACACTAGTTATAGATTCCGATGCTTCACTTCAGGTTTACTGTTTACCTTGGACCCTCTTATTGACGATGAAACACAGAAATTGCAGCGGAATTAAATACAAAAGGCACAATGCCGACTTAAGTACAAGAAGACTGACTCTTCTTACTGACTATGTTTTGAACCATT